>NC_137013.1:23447515-23627008 GCF_032717465.1 Coenobita brevimanus | reverse complement strand
ACAATCAGTTGAGATGATATTCAGAACCATGAAAACTTCAAGAAAACATAAAAAGAGATATAACACTGTGAAAGATAAAGCGACCGATAACAGATGGGAAATCTCCCAACGAAGGCGATGCAATAAAACGGTATTTAAAAAATAATTAAAATCCAAAACATTTTTGACAGCTACACAATACGACTGGTGTTGTACAGTTGGCTCTATTAAAAAGTGGACCAGCAATGGTGAGGGGTATTAAGGCCGTCCCTGTCTTACTGGACTACGAGTTACTGTCTAGATGTGGGCCTAACACTTAAACCAGCATCGATCTGGTTCACAGTAGTCACTAGTAGTATACCAATATTAACTCTGTAGTGATCCTCACCAGAATATACCAGTATTACTGTTAGTGCATGGGTCTGGTGGTGTAGGCTATAATGACAACTATTACATCGCCTATACTGCATAATGTCTCAGGTGATTCGAAACACTCCGACGTTTTACTCTGGGTCCTTCGCACGACTGAATGTGTAAATAAACAGCTTTCGGGAAAGACCAAGTCATTAAATGAATAATATTTCGTTGTATTATTGAAATCCTTCTGCACTGGGGCAACCGAGCCTGTAAATTAAGATACCTTAGGAGAATATCACTGTATCTTCAGGTATTAAAGTGAGTCCACCAACACACAACTGTGATCATATCCATATAACACTACGTCACACCGGGATGGACTAATATTTTCATATGGTACTAATGGAATTTTATAAAATTTTGGCTGGGAGAAACCTGCAGTCATACAGCTATTTATGTAGACATAAACACTCCACCACAACCTCTGTCCATCCCGCTTTCTATAGACATACCGATGCATATTACTTTATCTTTTATGCAAGGAAGAAGGAACCAAAGGCCAGGAAGGCGCAAACCGTTCCCTCCAAGAAAATACAAAAACAATACAAGAGAGCAAAATTTAAGATCCGTTCATTTCGAGATGCTTGGACACACTCCGTTTGAAGGACTGGAGACCATAGGAAGTAGGAAATACAGAGGGAGACAGTCCCAGAGTTGACCTTGTTGCATACATGAAGGACTGCGAGTAACGGTTAAGTTGAAATAGGGTGTTGGACAGAAAAGGGATAAGACTTTGTTACTAGAGGGTGCTACGCGCCCATCGTGGTGGTGGAGGGATGCAAGCAAACAGTCCAGAGGAACAATGACCACTGAAGTAGCAATAGAAGAGGCGATGGCTCAGTCAGTAGGGAGGTGGCCTGGAGTCCTAACTGTCCCCGGTTCAAATCCCTGCTGGGGCAAGGAACAGCTTATGGATTTAAATTTCATAAAAAGAAGATTTCACTGATCTACCAAAAGAACCGCCGTCATGTCATAAAAACATCCCCTCTAATATCAATACACCAGTCCTGTATCAGAAAGCCCTAGCACGTACTCAATATGGGCGTTGGGTGTTAGCGCAGAAGCGGTGATATTCGGAGATGTAGGAGGACTACTGGGCCTTGGGGATATACCCTAGGTTTAGGTCCTGAAGCCTTTCCCCAGAGTCAGACACATAAAAGAAAAAAAAAAAACAGTCCGGAGAAGAGACAGATGTTGAAGGGAGCCAGTAGAAGGAGGAGAGTTAATGAGATGAAAGACCTTTGACTCCACCTCGTTGAGAAGAGCTGCATGTGGGGAGCTTCCCCTCACATGAGAGATGTACTCTACACAGGGGAAAATAAAACTCGTGTATAAAGTCTATAACTGTGCAAGAGAAAAGAACACCAAATCTCTTGGAAGCAAATTTTACAATGGATGTAATGTGATCTTTCCAAGATAAATTCCGAGAGAATGAAACCCCAAGCATGTTTAAGGATGATGCAGAATTGAGCTGGATATTATTAAACATTAGTTGGTACTCCTGTGGAAGATTTTGTAGGGTTGATAGGTGTAAAAACTGAGTTTTTGACACTTTAAAAACAACAAGATTACTTTTACCCCTGTCAGAGATATAAGCCAAGCCAGCAATTTGGTGTGCCATAGCCTCATTCTTTGTTTGTCGAAGTAACTGCTGCGATGCAAGCTGTGGAAAGTGAATTGAAAGATGAAGAGTGGAGTAATCAGCAAATGAGTGGATATGGTTAGATATACAGCTTAGAAGGTCATTGATGAATAAAAGGAGGACAGTTGGTAACAGGACAGAGCCCTGAGGAACACCACTGTTGATAGATCTAGGAGAAGAACGGTGGCTGTCTACAACAGCAGCCACAGAACAACCAGGAAGGAAACTAGAGATAAAGGCACAGACAGAAGCACAGAAACCGTAAGTGGAGAGTTTAGAAATTAAAGATTTATCCTGTACTCAATCGAAAGCCTTTGAAATGTCAAGTGCAATGGCAAAGCTTTCGCCAAAGTCCCGAAAGGAGGATTACCAGGAGTCTGAAAGGTTGGTGAGAACAATGTTCAGAGAATACCAGGTCAGTTCACGCGCATGTGGGCGGGACCGTGATGACATCAGTTGGCCTGATTACAGCTGGCCTGCGCCTCCTCCCTCCCTCTCCATTTTTCCCTCAAGTCTTTCTCTTTTATTATTTTTCTAAGTCTGTCCTCTTCATCTTCTTCATCTTCTTTCCCCATCCCATTGTTCCCTTCCATACCTCATTTCCCAACAATTCCCGTCTCCCTTTCCTTATCCTTATCCACTCTTCCTTCATTCTCTTCTCTCCTCCTTCATGTATTTCCTTCCCTTACTCTGTTCTTCCCTTCCTTCTGTTTCCTTCCTTTCTCACTTAGTTTCATTCTGTGTGTGTGTGTGTGTGTGATGTCTCCATTTCTTTTTCCTTCATTCCTCCTTTTCTTTCCCCTCCTCCTTTCACACTTACTCATTCTCCAAAAATAAGCCACAGCCTTGTTCTTTACTATAGTCGCGGCACGCTACTCTGAGGTTGTTATTATCGTGTCCTGGCAACCTGCCATTTAAAAGTGCGTATGATTTCGTGTATAATATGAGACTCATGTGGTTCGTGTATTATATGTTGGTGTATAATAACAAAATTCGTGTATAATACATTCGTGCATAAAAATATTATTCGTGTATAATATGATACGAAATCGGACGCACTTTTGAATGGTAGGTTGCCAGGGTACGATAATGACAACCTCAGAGTCGTGCACCGCTACTATAGATATATATGCATGTATAAGTGTATATGTATACACACACACACACACACACACGCACACACACACACACACACACATATATATATATATATATATATATATATATATATATATATATATATAACTAGCTTCAAAATGCAAACTACATATCCTTGCGTTTTGGGGATTGAAACGGTCTTTTCTCCGACATAGATTAATCCACTTCTTTCTAATTTCATCTTGAGGAAATCTGTGTAGAGAATAGTCTCCTTTGTGTGAATACGAAGAGTTGCAATCATAAACTGCACAATAATCTGGCATTTTCTCGACCTAGAGCATGACTCGATCAGTGTGGTGGCCTGGGTCAAACTGAGACAGCAGGCCTAGTGACGTCATGCGCTGCTAGGGACCCGTTTTCGTCCCTTCGTGGACTGACCTGGTATTCTCTGGACATTGAGTGAGAAGATCGCCAGTGCAGCGTCCCTGATGGAACCCATACTGATCATCCGAAAGAAGACTGTAATAGGAAAGATGCTTTACAGTTTTGTTAAGAATAGACTTGAAAACTTTTGAGACACAGGATATTAAAGCAATTGGGTGATAGTTAGAGGGATGGGAATGGTCACGCTTCATTAGTACTGGCTGAATGAGAGCAAACTTCTAGCAAGAAGGAAGCGTACAAGTTGACGGACAAAGGTGAAGGAGTTCACCTCGGCAGGGTGTAAGCACAGAAGTGCAGTTCTTGAGGGCAACAGGAGGGACCCCATCAGGCCCATGTGCCTTGTTGCTATTGAGGCCAGTGATGGCAGAAAATACATCAGTTGAAGAAATTTTAATGTCAGCTATGAGGAAGTCAGAGGGGGGAAGTGATGGAGGAAGAGTACCGGAATCGTTTAAGTCTGAGTTAAGAGTTCTGCTTTATCAGTAGAAGAAATAACTACAGAGCCATTAAAGTTGAAAAGAGGAGGAAAGAATGATGAGGTAAAGTTGTTAGAAAGTTTTTTGGCAAGGTGCCAGAAGGAGTGGGAAGAATTCGAGTTGGAAAGTTCAGACCATTTAGTACAAATGAAATTACTTTTAGCAGAGCGAAGAACCATAGATACCTTTAGATATGGACTGGTAATGAGCGGTCTCGGGGTCTGAAACTTGCGTCCATTAATTAAATATGTCATCATGAAAGCAACTGTGTCTCTGATTCACAGTAACACACCCACTCATTCACAGTTTCAAAGGCACACACCCCTAAGCTACTTTTTCAACAAGCCATCCATATCCCCGCCATACAGATGCATTAAATGTAAATTCACGCCCAGGTGAGGAGCACTGCGCGTGAGATAAGCTGATTGTGCACCAGAAAACTTACTTTCCTCTTTAGGCAGGTGATTGTTTTTGTCATATTCTGAGAGAAATCATGTTAATTCAACACACGCACTGTAGTTGTATGGTTAAGTGGATATTATTACTTCTTGCTTTCCGGAATAATGCCTAAACAGTGCGCTGCATTCAACTGTCGTGGAAACTGTAAAGGGGGGCCATACAGTCCTGTGGTGTGCTTCCCTGCCGACGAACAAAAGCGTCAAGCATAGACCAGAGTGATGCCAACCATTCCAGAGAGTTCGGAAGACAGGTTAGAAATCTGGATTTGTGCATCACACATTGACTGCGACTGGGTCACAGTCTGGGGAGGAAAACGTCCAGCTGGACCTCCTACAGTGATTAAAGGTTTCCCTGATTTCTGTATAAAGGAGAATGGTAGAGAATTGACAAGGTTCACGATAGACACTAATGGGAGGGTAGTTACTAAATTTATTCATTTTAGAGAGGCACATTCTTCTCTTGGATTTTTGCAGCTGGTGGTAACAGAGAAAGATTGTGTGGAGGCACCAAAAAAATAATCGGAACCTTCAGAAAAAGAGTTTGTTACATAAATGTTCTCAAATTGAACAAATCTTAAAGAATATGAATACTCATGAACCAACACATACTGAACACTTAATCAAAATAATTTCAGAACTTGAGTCTGTCACTGGTTTACATGAAACTGACAGTTTTCAGTTTATTAAAGCACTGTTGCAACTGCTTCTGGTTCCTCCAAGAAGTCATCGTTGGGCAAAGCATCTACTAATTTTTGCAGCATTTCTATTTTGTATTTCATCTGGTTTCAGACAGCCTCGGAGGGTCCAATACATGCCCAGGGCCCCAGGCAAATGGGCAGATTCACATGGCCATGTGGAATGTGACAGGTGTGAATGAGGAGAGCAAGAGGGTGGAAGTGGTGAATGTGTTCAAGAGTGCAAGATATGCCGTGATGGCATTGTATGAAAGAAAGACGAAAGGGTGTGAAGTGGACGAGTGGGAGGGTGTAAAGTGTGTGAGGACGGGCATGAATGGGCGAAGAAGATGCAAGGAAGGAGTTGTGTTGTTGATGAATGAAGTGTGGCAGAGTGGAATGAGAGATTACAAATGTGTCAGCTCGAGATGTATGTATGTCAAGTTCAAGTCCGAGAAGGTGAAAGTGGCGCTGATTGTAGCGTATCCACCGTGTGATGAGAGAAGTGAGAGAGAGAAAGACAGGTTTTGAGATGAGCTGGATGAATCAGAGGAAAGAAATGCCCAGGAGTTATAAAGTGATCATCATGGGCGATATGAATGAAAGAGTAGGCACTGGTCCTGAAGATGACATAATGGGTTGTAATGGAGAGCCAGGAGAAAATGAAAATGGGAAGCGACTGAGGGATATGTGTCAGAAAAGGGGGTTGTACACATATAACTCGCAATTCAAACACAAAGCTGCAAATAAATATACGTGACATAGACGAAAGGGAGATCGTGTCGAAAGGAACCTGATTGATTATGTGTTCGTAGAGAGGTCGATGATGGGAATGGTTGCTGATACGAGGGCCGTGAGAGGACGATGTGGAGGTCTGTCAGATCATATGACTGTTGTATGCAAGGTCAAGCTGGGAGGAGTGAGGTGCACCAGGAGATAGAGGAGCAGTCTGGGAGAAAGCCTGAAAGTAGAGAAGCTAAGGATCAAAGAAATAGCAGATGAATACAGGACCAAAGTAGGGGAGGAGTTAGAATCAGTGACTTGGAATGAAATGGATCTGGACAGCCTGTGGAATGCATATAGGGATTGCTTAGTTAGGAACGCTAAAGCGGTGTGTGTTGTGGCAAGAGTAACAACAAAGAAGAAAGATACGGCATGGTTGGATGAAGAGGTTAAGAAGCAGTGGAGGAAAAGAGGAAGAAATGGCTAGAGTGGCACAGGGGTTCATTTGAAATATGAACTGAATATACTGAGAGCAAGAAGCACGTAAAGAGATTAATCAAGAGAAAAAAGAAGGAGGTAAATGATTATCTAGAAAGAAAAATGAATGCAAATAACTCTGAATATAGGAAGTTATTCTGGAAAGAGGTGCGGAAATGTAGAAGTGACAGCAGAATGAAGTGTGAAAAGTATGAAGGATGTAAGTGGCAGATTATTAACCCATGGGGATGAAGTAAGGACCAGATGGAAAGAATATTTTGAAAGCCTGATGAATGGGAATAGAGAGAGCAGAGCGGGTTAAACATAAATGGTTTTGGGGGTGTGCAGAGAAGGAATGCAGTGATAGGAAACGTGACACTCGTATGGATGAAAATGTTGTGAAACGGCTGAAAAATGAGAAAGCAACTGGGGATGATGAGGTGTATGCAGAGATGATTAAGTGTAGTGGAGAGAGCAGAATGAAGTGTTTGTTGGAGATATGTGCCAGCAGAGTGGAAAAAAAGGCTGTGATTGTACCCATGTACAAAAATAAAGGTGAGCGAAGTGAGTGCAAGAATTATCGTGGCATAAGTGTATTGAGTGTGGTAGGGAAGGTATATGGAAGAATTATTATAAAGTAAGAGAGATATCAGAAGTCCTGGTGAGTGATGAACAGGATCGCTTTAGGAGTAGCAGAGGATGTTTGGTTCAAATATTTGCATTAAGACAGATAGTGGAGAAGGCTTGTGAGAAGTACTATAAGGTGTTTATGACATTCATAGATCTGGAAAAGCGTACAACAAAGTAGTCAAAGAAGAACTGTGGAAGGTTTTGGGCATGTACGGTGTAGATGGTAAGCTGCTAGGTGACGGCAAGAGTTTTTATGATGATAGTGAAGCATGTGTAAGGAAAAATGGGCATCTAAGTGAATGGTTCACGATCGGTGTGGGTGTCCGACAAGGCTTTGTGATGTCATGGTTTTTCAATATATATATATATATATATATATATATATATATATATATGGATTGGGTGATGAGAGAAGTAAAACACGAGTAATGGAGAGAGGGATGGGGTTGGTAATGAATAGTGATGGATGAAATATCTCAAATTTGATGTATGTTGATGAAACAATACTACTTGCAAATACCGGACAAGACCTTAGTAGGCTAGTGCATAGTTTTGCTGATGTCTGTGAGCGTCGTGCCTTGCAAGTAAATGTAGAAAAGACTAAAGTGATGGTTATTATGAGAGAAGGTGACTCCTAGTGTGATGTTACAGTGAATGGAAAGAGACTGGAACTGGTAAGAGTTCGAGTACCTGGGTACAGTGCTAGAAGAGAGAGGAAAATGTGCAAAAGAAGTGGAAAGTAGAGTGACACAAGCAAGGAATATAGCTGATGCAATGAAGGCCTTGCCAAGAAACAGAGGCTTGAGTTTGCAGCTGCACGAAGCTTATATGAAGGAGTGTTAGTGCCAATTATAACATATCGATGTGAGACTATGGTGTGGCATGAAAATGATAAATCAAGAGTAAGAGCAGTAGGGATGGGACTGCTGAGGCTTGTATGTGGAGTACAGAGAGTGGACAGGATACGAAATAATGTGATTCGTGAAAGATGTGGAGTGAGGAAGTCTGTGGACACCAGAATTGAAGAAAGTGTACTGAGATGGTATGGTCATGTTGAGAATGGATAACAATAAATTGGTGAAAAGGGTATATCTGAGCGAATTTCAAGGAGGGAGGAGGGTAGGTAGGCCAAGGAGAAGGTTGAGGGATATGGTGGATGAGTATGTCAGGAAGAGAGGTTTGGAGGTCCGTGAGGCTAGGGGATTAACAAGAGATCGAGGTGGCTGAATGAATATTGTGAAGAGAAGCGCATGATCAGGGCTTTAGCACCCCTTTATAACGTGACAGCATCCGGACTGGCTCTGTCGGTTACGTTTATGTGGCGCTACTGAACCTGGAGAATGTTTTTAGCATATCAGATGGACCCAGGATTCCGGGGGATTTGAATGATGAGTGAATGGCAGTGTGGCCCATTGGATTGGGCACATTTGGTCTGTCTGGACGTTGCTTCTCCTCACCCTGCCCTAAGGTGGGAAAGGAGGTCCAGATGATGATGATGATGATGATGATGATGATGATGATGATGATTTCATCTGGGGCATACAAAATGCTCAGAAACTCAAGAGCAATATGTCTTCCTTGTGAGAGACTGATTTGACAGTTGATATCTCGCACTTATGCAGATAACTGTCCTCCAGTTCTTTTTCAACAGCTGAAATCACAACAGCTAGTTAACATTTTGTTTGATGAAGTTAGGCTTAAACAGGCTCTTAGATTTACAGGAAACATATAGTTGGCCATGCTTCTAAGAACCCTGACGCTCTAGCAACATCACCTCTTGTTACTGAAGTTTTTCGTCATTATGGAGGACCGCAATACATCATAAGAATCCATCCTGTATCGAGACTGAAAATTGTTCAGTTGAAGAAAATGTTACTGGAAGCTGTTCTTGTTGTTAAAGCTAGCGGTGGGCATCCAGTTTCGTTTGTCTGTGACATCTGTCCAATGAATCAAGCTGTATATAGAGAACTTGGTGGTCCTGGGAAAGTAGCGCTGGCACCAGATGACATGAATGTGTTCCATTTGTTTGATTATATTCACATCCAAAAAAAATATTTGAAACAACTGGATCAAGAGAAATGTCAGCAATTACATTTTACTGAGGATAGTACAGATACTGGGCAAATTGGAGTGATATTAAAGCTCTTTATGATCTAAATCAGAAAACACCACTTCGTCTCACAAAATTCACACGATCATCAGTTTTCCCTAAACCTTTGCAGCGTCAAAGTGTGCCCCTAGTTTGTCAGGTGTTCAGTGAAAAAACAGTTGGTTGTATTGAAAGCACTGAAAGGAACGATTGACGAACAGGATGGAACAGTGAAATTCATCGAACTGGTAACGAATTGGTACAAAATGATGAATATTAAAAGTAATTACAGTTCACTTCATTTACGAGATCATTGTCGTGAGCCTTGGACACGCAACTGTGAAAACTTCAGAGAGTTGCAGGAAATGTTTAAGATTATTTCCAGCTCTCAATGGACTGGTGGACGTGGCAGACAGAAAAGACTAACTCAATCAACGGCAGATGCTTTTGTTATCATAACAAGGTATAACATACAGGCAGCACCATATCTCTTGGAAAGCCATGACTTTGCTTACGTCCTACCTTCTGTTTTAACACAAGATTCACTTTAACTTTTTTTTTTTTTTTTTTGGGGGGGGGGGGGAGGGCCAAGCAAGACAACCCAGTGAAGGAAAATTCTACATCGATCCAGGGGATGTTCAGGCAGCATGTAAAGTGCATCAGCTGCATCAGCTTCTGCACTCAGAAAGGAAGAAAGAAGTGAAAAGATTAGTAAGATAAAGTAAGGAGAGAGTGGGTGAGGATTTTGGAAGGAATTTGAGTGTCAAGTGGAGGGAATCTAAGAAAATGTTCTGCAAAGAGGTAAAGAGTTAGACAGGGTGTTAAAGAAGCTAGTCTGAGGATGACTGATCAAAATGGTAGATTACTAAAGGAGAAGGGAGAAAAAGTAAGCAGATGGAGAAACACTTTAATGAATTGTTGAACATAAAGAATGAAGATAATGCGAGTGTACGTGGCTGGGAAATGGCTGGGAGAATGAGGGATGTTAGAAGAGAGGAAGAAATTAGTAGGAGGGAAGTTGTGGAAGCAATGAAGACTGATGGAGTGTGTTGTGAAATGCTGAAGCATGGGGGAGAGATAGTAGTAGAATGGATGTGGAAGACGTGCAGATTGGCCTTGGAGGAAGGAAAAGTCCCCGGAGGATTGGAGGTCAGGTATAATTATTCTCCTGTACAAAGGAAAGGAGAGAAAAAGTGTGTGTAATCATAGGAGCATTTGTCTTCTTAGTGTAATAGGAAAAGTATATGGTAGGATACTTATTGATAAAGTTAGGGAAATGACAGAAGAATTAGTTGGAGGAGAACAGGAAGGTTTTTGGAAGGGAAGAGGTTATGTAGATCAGATATTCATTCTTAAGTCTTTGGTGGAAATGTTTCTAGACAAGGGAAAGAAGTTGTATGTGGCTTTCATAGATTTGGAGAAAGCATATGACAAGCTGGACAGACAAGGATTGTGGAAATTATTAAGAATATACTGTATGGAGTAAATGGGAAGTTGTTGAATGAAGTGAAGAGTATGTATAAGGGTGCTAAGGATGCAGTGCGTGTGGACAGTGAACTGAGTGAGTTTTTCTGTATGAAGGTTGGATTGAAACAGGGTTGTGTCATGTCTCCATGGTTGTTCAGTCTGTAAATGGATGGGGTTATAAAAGAGATACAAGGTAGGGCAGTGGATGTTGGAGTGGCCCTAACGAGAGAGGGCAGTGTGTGGAAACTCCCTGTACTGTTGTTTGCAGATGATACTGTGTTGTTAAGTGAAGACAGAAGGAACTGCAAGGCTTGGTGGATGAGTTTGGGAGAGTGTGTAAGAAACGGAATTTAAAAGTAAATGTAGGAAATAGTACGGTTATCCAGGGATATGAAGTCACTGAATGTACAGTGATGTTGGATGAGGGGGAAATGGAAAATGTGAGTGCATTTAAGTACTTGGTAGTGTGATGAGTAAGTATGGAAGTTTAGAGGGTGAAGTGCTTGAAAGGGTACAACAAGGAAGAAAGGTTGCTGGTTCCCTGAAAGCAATGATAAGAAACATTGAAGTGAGCATGGAAGTGAAAAAGTTACTGCATGACAGTATTGTGATACAAACTATAACGTACGGAAGTGAAGCTTGGGCCTTGTTGGAGGGACACAAGTCAACAGTGAGGGCAGTGGAAATGAGTTATTTGAGAGGTGCACGTGGAGTCACATGGAGAGACAGACTGACAAATATGGAAGTACAGGAGCGTTGTAGTGTGGATGTGGATGTGATTGGAAGCGTTAGGAAAAGCTCACTGAGGTGGTTTGGCCATGTGGAAAGGATGGAGAGCGAGAGACTAACGAGAAGAGTGTATGTGAGTGAGGTGAAGGAGGGGAGAGGGAGGGGGAGGCCAAGGATGAGATGGAGGGATGGAGTGGAGAGGTATATGAGAGAGGGGTGTGTGAGCTGTGAGCAGTGCAGTGAAATGGCAAGGGCCAGGGCGACATGCAGGCGCTTTGTTTGTGGCCACCCCTTACGGGAATACGGCGTCTGGCAATTGGCAGCTAGATAGACAGACGATTTCATTCAATTGAAAATGAATCACAGGAGCCTGAGCGCATTAAAGATTCCTCCCTCATCTGTTTCTCAGTATATTTCTCTATCTTTTCAGAATTCCTCTTTCATTTCTATCTACAAGTCTTACTTCGCTTATCTGATTAGTCTGTCAATTATGTACTTTTTTTTCTTCAAACTTGACTCGGTAACGGCACTAAACGGTGTAGCTTCATTTACAACAAGAAGCGGTGCCAAGGCAAAACAAACCCGTCCCAGGCAGTCATTTTAGTGTTCTGGTGTCAACATCTTTTTCCATATGAAGTTGTAGTATCACACATTTTACATAATAATTTTTAAAGCTGTTTAGTCATAATTAACAGTGTGTAATGAAGTGTGAATGATGAACAACCAAATATCATTTCGCTGTTAGCTGTGGTATAGAAGAAGGTGGATGGCAGACCACAAGTGCCACCCTGTTTCAATTATAAAATGAAGGTTAGGAGAAGTGATAAGATATCTGAATTGTGCGTAAGTGTAAAGTCCTAGGGAACCATTTATTATGTTGGTATATGTGAATGTACTTAATACCATTTTATAGAGGTGTATAATGTGCTAGTAGAGTTGTCATTTATCTCTACTTTTTGCATAAGCCCAGAGTATATGTAAATGCTCGGCACCTCACTTTTTAGCTGACCTCAGCACCGCGCCCTAGTCGGCTCGGTGAGTGTACAGCGTCAGAAGCCGTTTTATAGTTACAAAGGGAGGTGGTATCGCTCTTACATATCTCTTGGGTCACAGTTATATTATTCTGTACCCAATAAAGAGAGATTTAATCTGTTCATTTCTGTCACCTTACGCTACCACTTAATAACAGACCAGCTTCCACCTTCTCGTGGCAGAGGACCTTTGGTGGGAAGTGTCGGGCAGTGACGGCGAGTAGCTGACGTGTACTACAGACAGTGTCGTCGATCCAACACGGTGGTCTAGTTATACTATACAGCAGAACACATTATTTTATTGGCGCTAGCGGTGGCACGATATTTAGTGCTAGCCGTGTACCGATACATTAAATTGGTGCTCAGTGCTGGGATACGATACGTGCTAAAGTGATTTATGCTGTGAACCAGTAACCCTTGCAATCGCTCTTTCCTGAAGGTGAAACAGAAAATCTTACTCTACTGTTGTAAGGGGACTAATTACCAGTGAGTTAAGTGGAGCAGATAAACTGGAGTGGTGCATATTAATTCCTCCCATTATTCTGCCAGTGCGAGATTCCTATCTTAAGCACAAACTGGCAGTTATCTCGCCCTGTGGTGTGCGAGATATCTCCATCTTCAAACGCAAACTGGCAAGAATCTCACTCTCGTGTGCGAGAGGCGAGATAAGGGGAGTTCAAGCCAGTGCGGTGAGGAGTGGGTCAACTAGCAACTTCTAGCAACTCCAGAGGCGCGGACGGCCGAAGCGAGCCGAGGGGGAGCCGAGAGCGGCCGAGAGGTGCCACGATTGTGTGTGGTGCGTCTGTGGCATCTGCCTGGCGTGATGCAGGGCGAACCAGTCGCTTGCTAACTCCCACAGCGAGCGGGCTGCCGTGTATGGCTGGAGGAGTCTGGTGGAGTGTGGAACGTGGAATGTGGAACATCATCCTGGACTTTCATATCCAGGTAGTGTCCATGCATTAGTAATCCACACACACACACACACTTGAATCAACACACGTTAGTTAGTTGATGAGTGGAAATAAAGGTTTCTCAGAATTCCCTTGAAATAAATATACTTTCTATATTTTATATGTGTCCTGTTCTGTCACTTACCATAACTATCCTTTTTTTATGTCAGTTTATCTTCCTGTAACTGGGAGGGGAATATTACTGACAAGGTTGGATGGATACAGTGAAAAAGTGGGGACGTAGAATTAAGGGAAATAGAGATAAGCCAACCCCACTAGACTCAACATTTTATGAGTGGGTTGATACATCAAATAAAAGTGCTCAGACATATTAAATGAGTGAAGGACATATTGAGGATCAAGGTGATGAGGATATTTCTGAAGGACAGGATGAGGATTTGAACGCTTTGCATTTGCGTTCTGGTCATACTTATTCAATAGTCCCAGAGCAATCAGTTAGATCCAAAATGGCCACTAGATCTTGCTAATGAGGGTAATCCTAGTGAGGAGACTGTGGAAGCTGAGGCTACAACAGTACCTTTGGTCACTCAGGATATGCAAAATCCAGTCATTACTGATAGTACTACAACCACTCACATACCTGTGTATACTTCAGATGTTTTCAGTACACCACAAGGTTTTGGACAGAATTTATTTTCTGTTCCTAATTCAAATGCATGGGGTATAAACACAGATGGTATTGGCATGCGAACCCAGAATCCTAATCAATGGGGCATGAATACTAATATTGACATGCAAACCCAGAATCCTAATCAATGGGGCATGAATACTAATATTGGCATGCAAACCCAGGGCCCTTATCCAAATACCTGGGGCATGACTAACAATATGGGCGTGCAAGGTCAGACTAACCCTCCTCCTTTGTGGCAGATACCTGTACCTAATCTGGCTACTGATATAGCACAGCAGCATCCAAACTGTACTGAAAGTCAGGCTTTGGCGAAGGCAGGCATATGCTATGCAGAAGCTAGCAAAGCCTTGCAAACTTCAGGCTGGAGAGACACAGCTACTAGTTTCTCCACAGCAAAGTACCAAGGCTGTTAAGCCAGAGGTGAAAAGATGGTGTGTCATACATGGGCATTGTCCTCATGAAACGGACTGTTGCCCCTTTGTCATTGAAAAGAGGAAGAAACTAGGGAACCCAGCTAGTTCGGGGGAAGCTCAGGGCCGCGTGCAAAAGTAATTAAAATAGTACAATCCACCGATGCGTGTGTGGCAGCTGTTACTAAGGTGGACTTATTATTTATTCCTTGGATCATAGGGAAAGGCCAGCTGTCCCTGATCGTAGATACAGGGGCATGTACAAACATTATTTCTAGTAAAACGTTGGAAAGACTTAAAAGTGAAATGCCTCTAACAAACTGGACATTATCACCACCTGATGTAATGTTGACAGGTGTGACAGGGAGTAGAATGAAGATTGTAAGCCAGGTGCCGTTGACATTGAGGGCAGATAAACGATCTCCTGTGTTACGTGCTACGTTTTATGTGGTTGAGGATTTTCCTCTGCCAGTTGATGGGCTGTTAGGCTTTGAAACCATGGAGGAGTATGATATAGTAATACACCCTCAAAGACATTCCTTTTCCTTTAATGGGAAAGAGTTTGTAGGCCTTAATCCCTCAGCAACACGAACTGGAACTGGCATCCAATCAGGAGCCGTCCAACCAGTTGTGACCCCGACAAGTGAAGCGTCAAGGGAGTCCCCGGATGCACACGAAGCGGAGAGTATGGACTGGAAGAAAGTCAGGGCTATAGTGAGTGGTAATCACCACTTACCCAGTCAAACTGTCTGTAAAATTCCTGTCCGAGTACCTGACGTGTCGGTGGGAACTGATGTAGCATGCTTAACTGAGACTGTAAAACATAAGGCATTGTCGCTGGAATCGACTCTGACTAGCGTTGGCCAAGACCAGAAGACGCCCTCTTCATCGCAAATATGAGTGGTGGCGCAGTTAAGCTCATAGATGGTTGTTATATAGGAGACTTGATGTGCTATGGTGCCCCCATAAAGGAAGTCGACGACGTGCCGGTGATCTCTCCTGTAGTTACATCTCAAGCAAGGACTCAGTCGGAACCTGTACGTCTGGCTAAGGAAAAACAGCTGGAGCAATACGTGAAGGTCACGGATAATGTAGACCATAAAACACGACTCCTAGCTCTCCTTAGAGAATTTTCCGACGTAGTAGCACTTCCAGGAGAAGCGCTGGGTAGGACGGATAGGGTGAAGCATCATATTGGTTTGTGCCCTGGTACAAATCCAGTTTATGTGCCCGCATACCGTCTACCGCACAGCCAAAGGGAAGCAGTGGATGAGGAAGTTGAAAGGATGCTTCGTGATGAAGTTATCCAGCCTTCCTCCTCGCCTTGGAATGCACCACTCTTTCTAGTGCCTAAGAAGGACGGTGGTGTGAGACCTGTTGTGGATTTTCGGCAAGTGAACAAGGTAACAGTACCGGATCGTTACCCGATTCCGCATCTGCGACTTACTTCAATCATTAGGTTAGGGAAATACTGTGTTTACTTGTCTGGATCTAGCGTCAGGGTATTGGCAGGTGGAGCTGACCGAAGAGTCGCGTCCCATTACCGCTTTTAGCACTCACCGTGGGCACTTTGAATTTCTCCGGATGCCTTTTGGACTGAGTAATGCTCCTTTAACATTTCAGCGGATGATAAACCAATTGTTTGGCGAGATGCTAGGGCAAGACGTCTTAGCGTATCTACATGACCTAATCATCGTGAGTAACAATGTTAACAGTCATTTTAACAAGTTAAAACGAGTGATGGAAACCTTGAGATCCGCTGGTCTGAAAATTAAGCTGTCTAAGTGTGAATTTCTGAAATCCAGTATTAGATTTTTAGGACACCTAGTTGATGGTAATGGCATCAAGACTGTGCCGGACAAGGTAAGGCCAATGTTAAATTTTCCTACACCACAGAACAAGGATCAGATAAGATCGTTCCTAGGCCTCACTGGCTTTTATAGTTTTGTCCACAGGTATGCCATCATAGCATCACCTTTAACAACGCTACTTAAGAAGGACGCTGCATGGAAATGGGGACCCTCGGAAGAGAAAAGCTTCAACGAGCTCAAACAAGCCATGTCAGAAGCACCCGTATTAGCGTTTCCTGATTATACTCAACCTTTCTATCTGTGCACGGACGCCTCAGGTCTGGGTCTGGGAGCGGTGTTACAGCAGAAGGATGAGCAAGGTAAGACACATACCATAGCGTATGCTAGTAGGGCATTAAGACCCCCAGAGAAGAACTATTCAACGACACATTTGGAGACATTAGCAGTCGTGTGGGTGTTAGGACATTTCCGGGATATTATCTTTGGCTACCGGATAATTGTTTTAACTGACCATGCACCCATACGCGACTTGTTTAAAGGAAAAAAACTTGCACGGTAAGGTTGCGCGTTGGTTTGGCAAGGTAATGGAGTTTGATCCAGAGGTCAGATATTTACCAGGCCGTCAAAATGTCGTAGCCGACGCGTTGAGTAGAAACATTGCTGCTACCATGGCCGAGGATGTTGCTCTTGCTGAGTATTCCTCAGACACGGTAAAAGCGGAACAACGTAATGATGCGATGTGGTCTCAAGTCATCTATGCCTTGGAGTCTGGCGACGAGACTTGTCTACCTGAACTCCCAGTACCAATGACTCACTTCCATCTTCAACAGGGTCTTTTGTATAAGCAACCCCCAGGGAAGGACACTGCATATCAGTTGGTTGTTCCTGCTACCTTACAGCAAGCCGTGCTACAGTTAGTTCATGATGTACCTCAAGCGGGTCATCCCGGTCACGATAGATGCATACGTGAGGCGAGAAAGAAATACTATTGGCCTACCATGAGGAAGGACATAGAAGCCCACGTCAGTCAATGTGTCAAATGGCGGAAATATGAGGAACGACAGGACTTCCGACTCCCATCTTAGAGTATCCTCTACTGGAAAAACCCTGGGATACAGTCTCCATTGATCTCTTAGCGTTGCCGAGAAGTCGTCAAGGTTCAAGTTATGTACTGGTGGCAGTGGACCATTTCTCACGATTCACTGTTTTAGCACCTTTACAGACGAAAACTTCAGAGGAGGTGGCGCATGCTTTTGTGACTTCAGTGATTTGTCCATACTCTACACCTAAGGTATTGCTCAGCGATAATGGCAGTGAATTTCGTAACCAGGTGTTACAAGAAATCTGTCGTATGTATGGAGTAAAGCAAGTTTTTGTAACGCCTTACAGTCCTAAGAGCAATGGCCTGGTGGAGAGAACAAACAGGAAGATACTGGAAGTCTTGAGACCAGTAATAACCTCAAATCAGGAGGATAACTGGGAAGACTGGTTACCACATGTAGCGGCGACCATCAACTCCTCAGAAAATTCATCAACTGGGAAGTCTCCTCATTATATCCTTTATGGGGAAGAGAAAGTGTTACCCTACGATTTGTTGGCTGGACCTCCTACTCCAGTATACAACGAAGAAGACTATGCAAAGGTACAGTTGTTGAAATTCCAACGTATATACAGTGAAGTACGGAAAAGATTAAAAGCCTCAAGAGCGGAGATGATGGCGAAACAACACAAAGGTAGTCAAGAAAAGACGTTACAGGCAGGCCAGAAGGTCATGATCCACAACCCTGAGAGAATTTCCAAGCTCAGACCTAAGTTCCGCGGACAATATACCGTTGTGGAACGAGTACGTGGAAATACTTATAGAATAAAGGATGAAGCTAATGGAACTCAGGAGGTAGTACATGCTGATAGGATCAAACTAGCAAGTCAAGAGCTAGGCCTAACTAACCCTGCGTCTGATGTGTTGTCCCCTCTGTCTTCGTCGCAGTCTATGTCGTCGTCCGTACCTGTCCCTAACCAAGAGTATCGCAGCAAGCTACGATCCCACAACAAGAGTGATTAAGGGAGTATCTTCTCTTGCAGAAAAAAATGTGGCTGTGGCTCATACTCCTCGTGCGTTGCTTGGGGTGGACCTATGGAAAGACGTCGGACACGGACACGACTGCGTTAATGCCAGGAGCACTGAAGAGCCCACTTGGAGAAGTCGTAGTAGTGGAAGATGCAGTATGCGTCTACTATCCAATGGAAGGCTATCTCCAAATGCCAGATATTGTCAAGGAGGTCTCCAAGGGCTTGTTGAATCTCAGACAGCAACTATTGGAAGTGGGAAAGATGTTTTAATCGAAACCCACGATTGACGAACTCTGACACTGAAGCTTTGGAACGAACCTTGCATGGAATTGTTGAGCTTCAGACTAGGCATATAGACAGGCTCACCGACAGGTTCACTAACTTGCATATTGCTTTACCTAACGTACACTCTGATCTTTCCAAGCATGTCCATGCACGTACTAAGAGAGGACTTGTGGATTTTCTAGGAATCCTGTCTCAACAACTCTTTGGTACGGCATTAGATAAGGATGTAGTGCAATTGGGTAGACAGATGCATGACTTGACACTGGCCGCTAAAGCCAATAATAGATTAATCATGCATGTGTATAAACAGTTAGATGAGTTCACTAACAAAG
This sequence comes from Coenobita brevimanus, assembly GCF_032717465.1. Lineage (NCBI taxonomy): Eukaryota > Metazoa > Arthropoda > Malacostraca > Decapoda > Coenobitidae > Coenobita > Coenobita brevimanus. Next base: position 23,608,164 of record NC_137013.1, on the reverse strand, counting down.
CTAACGAGATAATTAGGACTACCAACCATCTAGTAGAGCTTGTGAACAACATCCAAATTAACCTACCAACCCTAGCTAACTTGGTGTTATTTGCTGAGTACTTACATGCTCTCGACGAGTCAACCACTGCTTTGGAGAAGCATGCAGCCAATATGGTGGACGGCTTAATCGATGCAAGTTCAACAGGGTTAATGCTTTATTGCTGCCTACTAATATACTAACAAATGCACTTGATATAGCAATGTGGAAGCATGGACTTATGCCATTCTTTGATCTGAGTCAACTGGAATATTATTACCCATTGTTAGAGGCCCAGTTGACCCATGAAGGCATCCTGATATTGGTACCTATGAGGAATGCTGTAACATACCAGGCATGGCGGTTCATTTCCTTCCCTTTTGCTACTACTAATAATACACTTGTTGTTATTGAAGAGGGTCCAGAGGTGCTAGTTGTCTCAGATGACAAGAAATATGTAGCAGAGACGACTGTGGGTGAATTTGAGAAGTGTAAGGCCTCATTTCTTGATCTCCATGTATGTCCTGCTTTCCATTTTGTCTTCGTACCATTAAAGGTAGAGGAGTGTAAAAGGGCCTTGTTGGACACAAATACTTCCTCTGCTCTGCAACGTTGCACCTTCCAACCCATTCAGTTGAAGTCAGTTTTCCATGCTCATATTCATGCGAAACAGTACTTTTACTTTCCTGAGACAGAGGATGTAACTGTGATTTGTGCCTCGCAGAATCAATTCCTTACAGTAAAGGGGTACTATATTGCACCTGATTTTTGTGAGTTACACAGTAAAGAGATAGCAGTTCTGCCTAGCAAGCATCATCTAGCTTTGTCAGTGAACTTCTCATCCCAGTTACGACCCTTTTTACCTTCATTCAATGTTACTTCCTTGAATGTGAACAGGCTGTCTCATGTAGTAAAGGAGCTTACCTTCCTCTCCCACCTGAACAGGACTGATTTAGAGCCTTATGTACTGTCCTATCTTCCTTCATACCTTTCTCCTTCCTATTTTGGTCCTGGCGTTGGTCTTCTACTTATTGTGGTCTTGTCCTGTGTTTGTGGTTTAGGCTACGGCTACTATTTAAGGCGCCAATTAAGGAACCCACTGAGACCACGTGTCCGTACTCGCGGATTGCAAGTGGATGTTCCTGAATAGTTAGCTACCCTACACTCTGGTTAGGCTACACGGTAGTTAGGACAACAATGTCGACGAGGACGTCAATGGTGTGGCCGAGCGATGTTCTGGTGTCAACATCTTTTTCCATATGAAGTTGTAGTATCACACATTTTACATAATAATTTTTAAAGCTGTTTAGTCATAATTAACAGTGTGTAATGAAGTGTGAATGATGAACAACCAAATATCATTTCGCTGTTAGCTGTGGTATAGAAGAAGGTGGATGGCAGACCACAAGTGCCACCCTGTTTCAATTATAAAATGAAGGTTAGGAGAAGTGATAAGATATCTGAATTGTGCGTAAGTGTAAAGTCCTGGGGAACCATTTATTATGTTGGTATATGTGAATGTACTTAATACCATTTTATAGAGGTGTATAATGTGCTAGTAGAGTTGTCATTTATCTCTACTTTTTGCATAAGCCCAGAGTATATGTAAATGCTCGGCACCTCACTTTTAGCTGACCTCAGCACCGCGCCCTAGTCGGCTCGGTGAGTGTACAGCGTCAGAAGCCGTTTTATAGTTACAAAGGGAGGTGGTATCACTCTTACATGTCTCTTGGGTCGCAGTTATATTATTCTGTACCCAATAAAGAGAGATTTAATCTGCTCATTTCTGTCACCTTACGCTACCACTTAATAACAGACCAGCTTCCACCTTCTCGTGGCAGAGGACCTTTGGTGGGAAGTGTCGGGCAGTGACGGCGAGTAGCTGACGTGTACTACAGACAGTGTCGTCGATCCAACACGGTGGTCTAGTTGTACTATACAGCAGAACACATTATTTTATTGGTGCTAGCGGTGGCACGATATATAGTGCTAGCCGTGTACCGATACATTAGTGCTTACGCATAAACCCGACAGGATACCTTGTGAAAGATGTCACATATGATATTTGGAGTAAATTGGGTGAAAATTGACGATTTTATGCCAATTTGAAATTTTACGCCCGACCCACCTGACAATGACCCCCCCTACCCTAACTAGGGGGTGACCCCCCTGATGTAGTGAGGCATGTCATAGGATGCAGATTTGAAAGATGCACCTTTAGGTTTTGGGTTCATGTCCGTATGACGAATTTGAAGAAGTTATGACGAAAAAACGATTTCTACCCGTCCCCGTTGTTTTAACATTTTTGGGGGGCCTACAGCCTGGGCCTTGGCCCAGTTTGACCCCAAATTTAATCAGGTAATCAGAAGGTCAGAGCCCATCATCCATGTAATTTTAGTCAAAAACGCAACAGTAATTTTTGCGTAAAGTTGTTAACAGACAGAGAGACAGACAGTCAAAAAAGCAATCAAACTAACAAACAAACAGACAATCTGAGTGAAAACAATACCCGTCCCCGAGCCCCTCCGTGGCGGGGACGGGTGAATGTTCAAGATGGTCTGTGTGGATGTGGCTGAATCAAATCGCAAAACCTTTGTGTACGACGAGTCGCTGGCCACGTGACAACGTTGTGTGCGTTTGCGTGTGCGTCGTCACGTGGCTGTACACAAACTTGACGTCCAGAAAGGGATTGGATTCACCTACACTCACACAGACTCCCATGAACTACTATGAGTGACGGTACACTTCACTGTTTAAACACACACACACACACACACACACACACACACACACACACACACACACACACACTTTCATCCTCTCTTTCCTACGCTCTTTCTTCTTTGCTTGCTTTCTTTTTTTTTCATATTCGTTTCTGCATCTACCTTGTCACGCACGCCATCTTCAGAATAATTAATATTAACTCAGCAGGTAACCTCGTTGAATGCAAATAGGTCTTTTGTTAACTGTAACCTACTGAATGTTCTCTCTCTCTCTCTCTCTCTCTCTCTATCTCTCTCTCTCTCTCTCTCTCTCTCTCTCTCTCTCTCTCTCTCTCTCTCTCTCTCTCTCTCTCTCCAGGTAGCGTTAAGGATGGTTATCTGGTTCAATGCCGGGTGCAGTATTTTGGAAAAGGAGGGCGGGTGGGTGTGATTCCTCGCCACATTACAACAAATCTAACTTCATCCTGACACATTACCAAATACCTAAAGAACGATGACCATATCCCTCTTTCCCGTGAAACAATTTTATGGTAAAATTTAAGAATTTAAGATATTTATTGCATAGATTTTGTCAAATTGCATTGTTACTTTATTAATGGTAATCACTGGTTTACTGACAACATGGGTGGGGGGGGGTGCGGTAAGCTCCCACTTCTCCCCCCAAGTTCGTGCCTAAGATTATCACCAGGTCTTCTCGGTAATGACAGATGCAGATAAGAAGTGAATTTAATAATAAACGGAACAAAGAAAATACCAAAGGAACAAAGAAAGTGGATGAGAATACATGACTGTCAGAAACAGATGGAGAGTATGGCAGGAGAGGCAGGAGAAAAGGGGAGGAGATGAAAATATGAGAACTGAAAGTAGGTGAAGAACAGGAGAAAGACAATGAAAGGAGTAAGACCAGGTGAAGGAGAGAGAGAAAGAATAATAGTCCGGTTTGATTACGTGAGAGAGGAGTGGCCTGGGCGATGGTAGATTTGGTCAGGTTAGATTAGGCTGGGACAGGTAAGGTTTTGTAGAATTTATGAATGAATAGCAGTCTGATTTGGCTAAGCGAAGGAAGGCATGTTCTGGGTGAGGTTATATCAGGTTAGGAGAGGCGAGGATAGATTAGGCTGGGACAGGTAACGTTTTATTAACACTCTTAGACCTCTGTTAATCTAGGCTAAATAAAATCGTCTGGCATTGGGTGACGAATCAATAATGGTTAGGTTTCGTCAAGTAGAGGAAAATGATCTGAGTTTGATTAGGTTAGGCCATTTTAGGATAGGACAGATAAGGGTTAGTTGCGTAAAGTAATGAACGAACGAGGAAGAGGGAGGGATGAAGTAAGAGTCACAGGTGAGGAATTCCCTACCGCCGACAGGACTGTATTAATAAATGGAGGGCATGCAAGGAGGAGACACAGGAACTCTGGGCATAAGGAGTACAAGAAGTACAAAGGAATACAAACATAAACAGATTTACTGGTCCTTCGATGCTGTTTGTTGCTGTAGGACAGGTTATTACTAGCGTTCCTATGCTACGCTCAAAGACAAGGATAAAAAAACAGGAAGGCTTCCCTTCTGCACCCACCAGTCCCTCCAGCCTAAGCGGGCAAGAAATAGTGGGAGGTACAACTAAGTCTAGCATACTGCGATGTAGGATAGAGAAACTGTGGTGGAAATGTCATTGGAATGAATGAAAGGAACTCCTAGTCTTCAATTATTTAACCTGCAATGGAAACACGTTAACAAAAAGAACATATCGATACTGTTCTGCAATTACCGGTGCGCCCTCCATGTTTTGTTCTGTATGACATCATAAATCAGAAAAATATTATTCAGAAGTGAATATTTCTTTTTAACTGGAGATTAAAAGACAAATACTTATCCAATTGGTTTTTGGATGTTAGTACTGTGTCGCAGTTTACCACATAAGGAGGCAACTTATTCCATATATTTACGACTCTATTGAAGTAGTGCTTAACTTCATTTCAGTGGAAAGGCTTGCCAAAATTTTTGTGTACATTACCTCTACTGCGGTTTGACCGATCTATAGCGAAATACTTTTTGACACACCATATCATAATATCCTTTGGAGATTTTGTATACCTCGCAGCCTGCGTTTAGATTGGGTAAACACATGCATCCCATCTCAACGCTCCCCGTAGCGTTTACGACGTCATTTTGTCACCCTTTGTTGTACTCTCTCGAGTTTCTCCGTATTTTTTTGCGGCAAGATGACCACTGGTCACTGTATTCTAAGACAGAAGAAGAGATAGGAGAAAAAACGTGAAGAAAGGATAAGGAAACAAAGCTGATGAGGAGGACGAGAAACGGAGAGGAAGGATGAAAATATGAGTCATTACTGACGGAATGAAGTATGGAGGAACATTGATTTTAATTAGTTACTGTTAGGCGAGGTTATGTTAGGTTAGGCTCTCTTACTTGAGGTGAAGTGAGATTAATTCTGATTAGGTTAATTTGTGTTGGGATAGATTAGATTAAATGAGGTGAGGTTATGGGAGGTAAGATTAGGTTGGGTAAAGTAAAACGAGGTGAGGTGAGATTTTTGAGATACCGGTACGACCTTGACAGAGATGGATGTGGGGGGGAGGAACGGTGGTGGAAGATTGGCCACACCAGGGGAAATGCTGTATGTGTTGTAGAAATCTGTGCTGAAAGTAGACAGATGAGGCACAGATCAAACGGATGCCGGTGGGTGGAGAGTGGTGAGTGACGTGGGCTAGGATGGTGGTGCATAATAAGCCTTGATGAAATAAGTATATCCTGTGAATGCAAGTGATACAGGTTGTCTGGTAGTCAAGGCAATCATTATGATTGTATTCACGACATCAGTACAAATATGGCCGGGTTAGGTGAGTAGTGGGTGGGGTGGGCTGGGATGGTGGAAAGTAGAGAGGTGCGCCGAAGGAAGTATATACTATAAATATGGGTGTTGTACATAGCTTGGTAAGGTGTAAGCAAAGGTGAGGAAGGGAGAAAATAGGTTGGGTATAGGGGATGATCTAGGATGGTGGTGGGTGATGGGACAAGGCAGAACCAGTATACCCACCAAAGACGTGTGTCGCATGGGTGTTGTATATTACATCGAAGATGGAAACAAATTTCTTTTAGAAATTTCCTGCTGGGTGAGGAGAGACTGAAGAAGGGTGGAGTGGTTGAGGCAGGCAGGAACGGTGCTCGAGTGGTGGGACGGGGTGGACTGTAAGGTGCCTTGAGATGGGTATAGTAGGTTGGCTGGTTTGGGGGTGACGAATGTTCATCTCAACAGACTGATCAGAGAAACTTCGTGAGAGCATTAGAAAAGGGTTAGGGGTGGTTGGAGAAGGGTGGATGGAAAGGATGGAGAAGAGTGGATGGAAAAGGTGGCGAAGGGTGGATGGAAAGGGTGGAGAAGGGTGGAAGAAAAGGATGGAGATGGGTGGATAGAACGGGTGGGGATGGTGTTGAGTATTGAAGAAAGACGGGGATAACACCCCCCTGTGAAAATGAGCATTGCATGTTGTCAATATGGGCGTAGCGATGATGTAAATATTTCCCTCGTAACAATAATAATAATAATAATAATAATAATAATAATAATAATAATAATAATAACAATAATAATAATAATAATGATGATGATGATGATGATGATGATGGTGATGGTGATGAAAACAACAAAACAACAACAACAAAGTAAGCACACAGGTAAACACTCAAGGGCGCCATAGCAGCAAATGGGTTAACTGAGATAGTGTTGACCTTCTTCAGTTCGGAGACGTTTTTCATATTTGTTCTTGCTGTCTTCAGGAAAACTTATTAATCTTAAGAGATATTTTTCGAACAACAGAAGTTAGATATTGCCTTCATTAACCACCTCAGGATAAGAGATCTCTCCAAACTTATAATATAACCGTTCGGAAGTGGCAAGGTCAGCTAAGTAAACACATCGCCTTTGACCACTGAGATTTTCAGCCCTCCCCCCCCCCCAAAAAAAAGCGTTGTGTTAACAGAAACAGTGTATTAAGTACAACGAAATGGTTAAGGGGCATCATACAAAGCAAGGCACCTAAAGAAGTGGGGTGTAAGAGACAAAACATATCACTAAGGAATTTGAAGTGTAATATATAAAAGAAATCGTTTAGTATAAGATGTGACGCACAAAGTATATCACTAAGGAAGAGGTGTAAAATACAAGGTAAAACGCTAAATACGACGTGTTAAAAAGCCGCCTAAACTCATGTGAATACAATGGCTCACGCAAGTACTTCGTAAGGATTAAAAGCCATTGTACAAGATAAACACGTGTCTATAACAGGAAGATGATATCACACATTGTTTGACATTCATATTTTATTACTTTAAGATTCATTCCAGTTTGACTGTCAGATGCTTGCTAGGTGTATGAGTTAAGATAAAAGCATATATGCATGCAATTTTATCAACAACTTATCCTTAGGAGAGTTTATGAATACAGCCCCTGACTATTATTATCAGAAGAAAGTTTTCCTAGAGTGTGACCGGACAACCTAACCTCGCCACCCACCCCTCCCACACTCACCCCACCCGTCACCTCACGGTACGTGCCTTCGTGCATCACCACCATCACTCCAGATCTGTTCACTAACATTAAGTCCTCCTGGAAAGGTTACACCACACCACCGGCCTCTGTGCCGGGAAAATCCAAGCTCTGGGAACTTCCAACATACTAATCTGTATCAAATCCTCTCTCTCACACACACACACACACACACACACACACACACACACACACACACACACACACACACTCTCTCTCTCTCTCTCTCTCTCTCTCTCTCGAGCTCGCCCGCACATTATACCACACATATTTCTAGCGAAAACTTTGTTAATTTCACTGGTATCGAGGAAACAGTAAAACAACAAACGTATTCATTTCCGATGTGTGAACTCCATTATCAGTTATGTAGACTGTAACTACTAACATAACCTTAATTCCTTTTTACAATGTGCATTTCAGTTTGATAATAAGGTCTACTGACTAAAATAATTACTTTTTTGAGACAAGTACGTATTAGTTTAGTCTTAATATTTAACTCTGTCAATCCGTTGACTTATTTTTCACTCTTCTTATGCTGCCACCACATTATTTTATTCAGGTTGGGAAGCACGTCTAGTACAGAAGACCATATTGAACCCTTCCATTAAAAAAGAATAAGACGCATACGCAAAATATAATTTCCTGAACACAGTCAGGTACGGGCAAAGAATCATACCACACCTCCTCCAACTGAAAAAAAGTTAGTCAGAAGAGGAAAGCAAGAAGTACGAGAGGTATTAAGTGAATATTTGTGCCCAGCTGTACATCTGCCACTACTACTGTACACGCCAACTACCTGACGCCAGTGGGCCGCTGTGGTGCTTCCCCAGGTGAGGCAAACACCAGTCCGCCCTTCACAGCTGAACAGGTAACACAGCTACAGATGTCGTTGTCCAGCATATTTTTACCTAGCACGGACGGAGTCAGGTGAGGTATTGTTTGGGGTCGAGTTTGTTAGTTTGTTAGCAACATTACGGAAGAACTGCAAAATGAAATTACATGGACCTTTCAGGATACGTGGGCACTGGTCCCCAAAGAAACTGATTAAATTTTGGAGGTAATCGAGTGACCCTGAAAGGTCAAACTCAAGGTCACGGATATTCAGAGGGCTATAATTTGAAAACGGTTGAAGACAGGGATATTTACTGTTATGAACACACAGGAACTCGTAATATGGGCTTTCATTTGGCACCAAGACCTTTAACCTTGCTTGACCATGAAAGGTCAAAGTCAAGGTTACGGATATTCAGGAGGCTATAACTCGAAACTGGTTGAAGATAAAGAGATTTTTACTGTTATCAACATATAGGAAATCCCATATGGGTTTTTAATTGGTACCTTGACCTTTGACCATAAGTGACCTTGAAAGGTTAAACTCAAGGTCACGGATAATCGAGGGCTATAACTCTAAACTCGTTGAAGACAGAGATATTTACTTTTACCAGGAGATAGGATGTCTCATATGGGCTTTCACTTGGCACCATGACCATTGACTTTGAGTGACCTTGAAATGTCAAACGCAAGATCACGGATTTTTCAGAGGGCTTAACTTGAAAACATTTGTGCCATTACCTTTGACTTTAACCCATTAACTCCCAGGGTTCCTGTCTGAGGGATTTTGCTGGAAAGGTACTAAGCATACTGCCCTATGGCTATTGGCTCATGGTCGTGAAGTTCATAGGTCTTTACCCTGAGGTTCCCTCCTATCTTCCGTTGTATGTTTAGGTAACTAGGCACGAATGGATTAATTATGCACTGACACTAAATGGCAGAAACGAGTCAGTATGTAACAGCAATAGAATAACTGCTGTCAGGCGAGGTTTGTTGTGCCTGGTATCACTTGTTTAATCAGTTCTGAAAAACAAGATGGTGTCATTTTTTGCAACTCTCCCTACTGTATACCATCGCAAGAGATTGGGCCTGTCTCTGTGTGTGTCTGTCGGTGCGTGTGTCAGCACCTTATCTCTTCCTAAGCTATTTAATGGATTTAAGTGAAACTTCGCAGGTGAGTTCGTCTGGTTACCCCTAAGGTCTTCCACTATATATAAATTTGTAAGCATGTTTTTAGGGAGGGCAGTCCCCTTCATAAAATTAAAATTCTCAGAAATAGTGAAAGGAGGGCAGATATGGCAATAATATCTCATAAGATGTTGTACAATGGACTCTCATCAGTAATATGATATTTGGGGAACTTGACTCCACTCTTAATGAATCGGGGGGAGGGGTCAGCCTCCCTTCCAAAACTAAAAACTATCAGAAACAGAGGAAAGTGAGCATGTGGATTGAGTGAAACTTCTCAGATCAGTTCGTCTGGTTCATCGATAATTTTTTCAACTATGTAAAATTTTCCATTATTTTTAGGGGGGGACTCAGCCCCCTCTAAGTCGTATAAAGAACCCAAAATAGGGGAAGAGGCCAGATGTCGCCTTGATGTCTTAGTACATGTTGTGGAATTGGCTCCCAACCCTGACTACTACTGCTGCTACCACTTCCACTACTACTACTACTACTACTACAACTACGACGACGACGACTACGACAACGGCAACGACAACGACGACGTCTCACTGAGTGTATCCAGGGATATCACTCTTTCACATGTGCTACCGCTGCCATTATGTGGTTTTTACATAGGGACTAGCTTCTTTTATGATGCAACAATTTTATTTTGTAATGTACAAGAAGAAACTGCATATCTACTTTAATCAAGGTTGTCTTATTTCACACGGGCTCGTCTCAGTGTTTTCCTTGATATGGTCTAAGTTCGCCCTAATTAAACCTTTTCTGGCTACGTCTTCTATGTTATTCTACTTCAATTCATACGACACAACTGAATCCATCTGACAGTGCGTAATATGGAAACCTGGGAGCGTATGTTGTTACCACCTTCCATGGTCGGGATAACTGCTGTGTTCTCCTTCAGCTATCGCAAACTGATTTTATTCAGCTGAAAGTGAGCCATAGGAGCTCTGTTCAAGCGGCCTCACAGTGAGGAATACAGTGCAGCTTTTCTCATATGAATAACTAGCAGGGGTACCCGGCGTTGCCAGGCCAAAAAGGCGAACACTCTAATCCTATTTGTTCTAGTTCAGTCTGTCTTTCTACCCCAGAAAGACCATGTACCTCTTATGCTTTTGAAGAGGGATTATAAGAGGTCCAGGAACTTTCTATTTCAGCATTTGCAGATTAATGCACAGCATTTATGCGCACTTGTTTACTATTATCTGTGACCTCTAATGACCTCCGACCGGTGACCTCAAATAACCTCGGAGGTCAACCTCACATAGCCTATGTCCGAATTGGAGGTCATGTGAGTTTCCATGCCAAAAGTTGGGCTGCAGGGGTTCCCGGCGTTGCCCGGACCAGGAAGGCGAACACTACACCGGTGACCTTAAATGACCCAGATCTGAATTTTGATCCCCTTAAAACCATCCTTGGGTCACCCTGATTCAGAATACATGTGAGTCTGGGGGTCTCTGGCCCTTGGTTTGGGAGTGACTGAAGGACAAACAAACAAATAAATAAACCACGAGGCTCTTATATATATAGATAGATAGATAGATAGATAGATAGATAGATAGATAGATTTACCTCCAAGTTAGTATTCTCTTGTAAATTTACTTTAGCTCATAAAGTTTAAACTGCTTATGTTTGTTTTAATCCTAAAGTAGACCGCCTTTTTTCGTTTTACCCTTTCAGGTTCCTATGACTTAGGCATCATCCTACGGAGTAAAGTAACAGAGTTGTCCCAGTCATAAAAGAGCTAATGGTGCCGGCAATAACGTTCTCAAACACGCATGACTGACTCTCAGCTGAATAAAATAATCTAGCGTTTGCTGGAATGGAAAACTAGATTTGTCCCGACCATGGAGGGTTAATATTACATTATTAGGCTTGTTGAGTCACTGTATCAAACTGTTTTACGTGTTGCAGACTGAGACTGAAGATGATGCAGCGTGGAGGGAGCCTCTTGGTGCTTGTAGTGATGGTGATGATAGTGGCTATACCGGGTAAGTGAATATTTTCCTTCATCCTCAGCTTCAGTCGGTTTGTTGTCATCTGACGGGACTGGGCCATTCCCTTTATTTGAATGGTAAGTCGTGGTTGCATTAAATTTGAAGAGCCTTAGTTATGAGGTTGGGAAGAGTCTCCTTGGTTATTGGTCAAATCAGCCCTGCAATACACTTGACCATCAGCCGAGTAGAAAAGGAATTAGGGATCTTTGTCAGGATAGAACAAACGTGCCATAGTGAACGATTTTGTAGCTTAGTCTTGCTGCTACCATAGAATATATTCCGTATGGAAGGCCGCCTTGTAGATAAGGAGTTGATGAAGGCGATATCCAACCTCTCTAGCTCGAAACTCTTCCCCAAGCTAAATGAAATCGTGTGGAGGCAGTGTGAATGATATAAACATGACGTCCTCGACTCGCAATGATGGGTTTAACCGTGATAATCTGTCTCGAATACAGTGTCCATGAAGTGATCGGCTGTCCTCGTGGTTATTTTCACGAGTCCCACCTTGCTTTGAGGTGCCTGAGGCCATGTTTATAAAGTACTGAAAATGACGTACCGGTACATAATAGTTAACTTTTATCACAGATTTTTTTTTTTAATATATAATCACTTCAATATTCATTTGGGTTCAGTTGTGAAGTGTTTGGTCGCCGTATAAGTAAACACAAATTTAAAAACAAGTCAGCCTGAACCAAGCTTAAGAGAGTTTATAAATACAGCTACTGGTGGTCTAGAGTGGTCAGAGCGCCCTTTCTGAAGTGACGGCCTTGCATTATATCGATCCCAAGGAGGGGACTGGAAGCTTTTCTGCCAAGTAATGCCATCAAGGGTAATACTCTGGTTATATACTGGACTACAGTAGCCTATAGTTGGACACCTGCATCTGGATGGGCTGAAATAAGAATGGTCATATTAATAAAAATGATCATGATGGTAATGATAATTATAACAAAAAATCATTATCATCATCGTCATCATCATCATCAGCCGAACCTCCTTTCCCACCCTAGAGCAGGGTGAGGAGCAGCAACGTCCAGACAGCCTAAATTTGCCCAGTACAATGGGCCACGTTTCCATTCAATCACCATTCAAGCCCCCGGAATCCAGGCTCCATCAGATACGCCAAAAAACATTCACCACGTTCTGTAGCTTCACATAAACGTATCCGATAGACTCAATCCGGACGCTATTACGTTAAAAAGAGGTGCCAAATCCCATATCATGCGCTTCTCCTCGCAATATTCATCCAGCCAGCTCGATCTCTTGTCAGTTCCCTAGCCTCACTGACTTCCAAACCTCTCTTCCTTACACACTCATCCACCATATTATCCCTTCACCTTCTCCCTGGCCTACCTCGCCTCCTCCTTCCTTCAGATTTGCTCAGATACACCTTTTTCACCGCTCTATTGTTGTCCATTCTCTCCACATGACTTTACCATCTCAATACACTATCTTTGATTCTGGTGTCCACAGACTTCCTCACTCCACATCTTTCACGAATCACATCATATCCTATCCACTCTCTGTAGTCCACATACATTCCTCATCAATCCCATCTTCACTGGTATCACTCTTGATTTTTCAGTTTCATGCCACACCATAGTCTCACATCCATATGACAAAGTTGGCACTAACACTCCTTCATGTAAGCCTTGTGCAGCTGCAACACTCAAGTCTCTGTTCCTTATCAAGGCCTGCATTGCACCAGCTACTTTCCTTCCTTGTGTCACTCTGCTTTCCTCTTCTTTTGCACATTTTCGTCTCTTTTTTTATCACTGTACCCAAGTATTTGAACTCTCTTACAAGTTCCAGTCTCTCTCCATTCAGTGTAACATCACACTGGGAGTCACCTTCTCTCTCAATAACCATCACTTTACTCTTTTCTACATTTACTCTCAAGGCACGAGGCTCACTGATATCAGCAAAACTCTGCAGCAGTCTACCAAGTTCTTGCCCGATATCTGCAAATAGTACTGCATCATCAGCATACAACAAATTTGAGATATTCCGTCCATCACCATCCATTAACAACGCCATCCCCTCTCCATTACTCGTGTTTTTACTTCTCTAATTACCCCATGCATCCATATATATATATATATATATATATATATATATATATAGATAGATAGATAGATAGATATAGATATATAGATATATATATATAGATAGATAGATAGATAGATATAGATAGATAGATAGATATACAGTATATTGAACAACCATGGGGACATCACACAACCTTGCCGCACGCCCACACCGATCGTGAACTATTCACTTAGATGCCCATTTACTCTTACACATGCTTCGCTACCGTCATAAAAACTCTTGACGGCACCTAGCAGCTTACCATGTACACCATTCATGCGCAAAACCTTCCACAATCCTTCTCTGTCTACTTTGTCGTATGCTTTTTCCAGATCCATGAATGTCATAAACACCTTATATTCCTTCTCACATGCCTTCCCCACTATCTGCATCACTGTAAATACTTGATCCACACACCTTCTGCCACTCCTGAAGCCACCCTGTTCATCACTCACCAGGACTTCTGATATCTCTCTTACTTTCCTTGTAATAATTCTTCCATATACCTTCCTTACCAGACTCAATAAACTTATGCCACGATAATTCTTGCACTCACTTCCCTCACCTTTATTTTTGTACAGGGGTACAATCACAGCCTTTTTCCACACTGCTGGCACATTTTCTCTCATCCATGCCTTCTTACATATCTCCAACAAGCACTTCATCCCACTCTCTCCACTGCACTGAATCATCTCTACATGCACCTCATCAACCCCAGCTGCTTTCCCATTTTTCAGCCGTTTCATAGCATTCTTCACCTGTGTGAGTGTCACGTTTCCTATCACTGCATTCCTTCTCTAGACACCCCCAAAGCCAATCATGTTTACAGTCGCTCTGATTTCTCTATTCCCATTAATGAAGCTTTCAAAATATTCTTTCCATCTTGTCCTTACTTCATCTCCATGGGTTAATAATCTACCACTTACATCCTTCACACTTTCACATTTCTTTCTGCTGTCACTTCTACATTTCTGCACCTCTTTCCAGAATGACTTCCTATTTTCAGAGTAATTTACATTCACAGATCTTCCTAGATCATCATTTAACTTTTTCTTTTTCCTCTTCAGTATTCTCTTTACGTGCTTCTTGCTTTCAATATATTCAGTTCTTATTTCAAATGAACCCCTGTCCTGTAACCACTCTAGCCTATTCTTCCTCTTTTCCTCCATTGCTCTCTTAACCTCTTCATCCCACCATGCTGTACCTTTCTTCTTTGTTGTTACCCTTGCCACACCATATACCGCATTAGCATTCCGAACTAAGCAGTCCTTATATTCATTCCACAGGCTGTCCAAACCCATTTCATTCCAGTTCACTCATTCCATCTCCTCTTCTACTTTGGTCCTGTATTCATCTGCTTTAATCCTCAGCTCGACTTTCAGTCTTTCTCCCTGACTGCTCCTCTTTCTCCTGGTCCACCTCACTCCTCTCAGCTTGATCTTGCATACCACAATTATATGATCTGACAGACCTCCACATCGTCCTCTCACGGACCTCGTATCAGCACCCATTCTCAGCATAGACCTCTCTACGGGCATGTAATCAATCAGGCTCCTTTCAACACGATCCCCGTTCTGTCTATACCTAGTATATTTATGTGCATCTTTGTGTTTGAAATACGAATTATAAATGCACAACCCCCTTCCCTGACACATGTCCTTCAGTCGCTTCCCATTATCATTTTCTCCTGGCACTCCACTACAACTCATTAGGTAATCCTCAGGACCAGTGCCTACTCTTTCATTCGTATCGCCCATGACGATCACTTTATAGCTCCTGGGCATTTCTCTCACTGATTCATCCAGCTCATCCCAAAACCTGCCTTTCTCTCATTCCTGTCATCACACGGTGCATACGCCACAATCACAGCCACTTTCACCTTCTCAGACTTGAACTTGACATACATACATCTCGAGCTGACACGTTTGTAACCTCTCATTCCACTCTGCCACACTTCATTCATCAACAAAACAACTCCCTCCTTGCACCTTTCTTGCCCATTCATGCCAGACCTCACACACTTTACACCCTCCCTCTCTTCCACTTCACACCCTTTCATCTTTGCTTCACACAATGCCATCACGGTATATCTTGCACTCTTGAACACATTCACCACATCCACTCTCTTGTTCTCCTCATTCACGCCTCTCACATTCCACATGACCATGCGAATCTGCCCAATTGGTTGGGGCCCTGAGCAGGTATTGGTCCCTATGAGGCTTTCTGAAACATTTGCCATGATTAAGTGATTTTAGATAGGGAAATCTGGGGGACACTTAACCCGGCCAAAAACCCCGGTTGTATAGTTACTTTCCGGCGTAGTAAATGGTTCCCGGGGTACATGAAACCATTTGATTTCTCACTCAGTGCAGAGACCATGATGTATCCCTACACTGAATAAGTGGATGATGGACGCCCCCGTCTACCACTAATAATAATAATAATAATACCTGCTTGAGGGTGCGAAAGTTGATGTATGTGGAGTAACTAAAACTTAATGGAAAGGTGAGAGTGTGAGAGAATGGGAGTATGGATGGGGTATATGTGCAGGAGTAGGTGAGAATGAGAGGGCAAAAGAAGGAGTGTGTATAGTTGTGAGTAAAAGATGGAAGAATAACATAAGAGAGTATGGATCAGTTGGCTCAAGGATTGTGTGAGTAAGATTGAAAGTTGGAATACAAATGTGGGCGATTGTGTGCGTGTATGTGCCAAGGCAAGATCGTGCAAGCGGAGTTAGAGAAGAGTTCTGGACAAATGTGGAAGTGTGCATGGAAAAGTTTGGAAGGAATGAGAGAGTGTTTTTGATTGGTGATATGAATGGTAAAGTAGGGAATGTGAAGGTGGATGGAATAGTTGGTGAGTGGGGTGTGCCTGCTGCGATAGATGAGAATGGGAGTGCGTTAGTGGACATTTGTGCTAGGAGGGGGTTGGTGATAGCCAATACCCTCTTCAGACATAAAATGATCCACAGGTATACATGGCGAGTGATGAGAAGGGTGGGTGGTGAACTGAATGAAAGGGAGGCAATGATTGATTATGTGTGTGTGGATGAAAGGATGCGAAGATATGTAATGGATGCAAGAGATTATACAGTAGAGGTTGGGGAGTGGACTTTCTGACCACTACTTGGTGGTGGCCAGAATCAAGATCCAAATAAGATGAAGAAATAGAAGAGGGGAAGGACGGGAAGAAGGAGTCTTTCCAAGGAAAGTGGAAAGGTTACAAGAGGATGAGAAAAAGGCAGTATATAAGAGAGAAGTGGAGGAACGATTGGGCAAAGTATGAATTGGAGCAGATGGGGAACGTGGAAGGTGTGTGCAGGATATTCACAGAAGAAATATGTGCAGCATGTGATGTGGTGTGTGGGATGAAGAGAAGATGGAGGGGGGTGCAAGGAATGAAGAGGTGAGACAAGCTGTGGCACAAAAGAAGAAAGCATACAATGAATGGATGAGAAATAGGGGCGTGGAAGAAGTTGAGAGGCAGAAGAGAGAGTTATATGTAGAAAGAAAGAGAGAAGTGAAAAGAGTAGTAAGAGAGAGTAAGAAGAGAATGGATGAGGAATTTGGAAGGAATTTGAGTGTAAAGTGAAGGGACAGTAAGAAAATGTTTTGGAAAGTGGTGAAGAGAGTAAGACAGGGTGGAAGTGAAGTTAGCAGGGGAGTGAAAGATAAAAATGGTAGATTACTAGTGGAGAAGGGAGAAAAAGTGAGCAGATGGAAAAAACACTTTAAGAAATTGTTGAACATAGAGGATGGAAGTAATGCGAGTATAAGTGGCTGGGGAATGGCTGGGAGAAGGAGGGGGGTAGAAGTTGTGGAAGCAATGAAGGAGGGGGATAGAAGTTGTGGAAGCAATGAAGAAAGTTATATTGGGGGAAGCCCCAGGAATTGATGGAGTGTGTGGTGAAATGCTGAAGCATGGGGGGAGAGATAGTAGTAGAATGGTTGTGGAAGATGTGCAGATTGGCCTGGGAGGAAAGTAGAGTCCCGGAGGATTGGAAGTCAGGTATAATTATTCCCTTGTACAAAGAAAAAGGGGAAAAAGAAGTGTGTGGTAATCATGGGGGCATTTGTCTTCTTAGTATAATAGGAAAAGACTATGGTAGGATACTTACTGACAGAGTTAGAGAAAGAACAGAGGAATTAGTTGGAAAAGAACAGGGAGGCTTTAGGAAGGGAAGAAGTTGTATAGATCAGATGTTCATTCTTAGATCTTTAGTGGAAAAGTTTCTAGAGAAGAGAAAGAAGTTGTATGCGTCCTTGATGGATTTGCAGAAAGCATATGACAGGGTGGATAGACAAGGATTGTGGAAAGTATTAAGAATATATGAAGTAGATGAGAAGTTGTTGAATGCTGTGAAGAGTATGTATGATGGTGCGAAGGCTGCAGTGCATGTGGATGGTGAACTGAGTGAATTTTTCTCTTTGAAGGTTGGATTGAAGCAGGGCTGTGTCATGTCTCCATGGTTGTTCAACCTGTACATGGATGGGGTAATAAAAGAGGTACAAGGTAGGGTAGTGGATGTTGGAGTGGCCCTGGTGAGAGAGGGTAGTGTTTGGAAACTCCTTGTACTGCTGTTTGCAGATGATACTGTGTTGTTGAGTGAAAACGAAGGGGAGCTGCAAGGCTTCGTGGATGAGTGTGGGACAGTGTGTAAGAAATGGAATCTAAAGGTGAATGTAGGGAAGAGTAAAGTGATGGTCTTTGAGAAAGGTGAAGTCAGCGAATGTTCAGCGAGGTTGGATGGTGAGGAATTGGAAAATGTGAGTACGTTTAAGTACTTGGGTAGTGTGATGAGTAAGGATGGAGGTTTGGAGGGTGAAGTGCTTGAAAGGGTACAGCAGGAAAGAAAGGTTGCTGGTTCTTTGAAAGCAGTGATAAGAAACAGGGAAGTGAGCATGGAAGTGAAAAAGTTACTACATGACAGTATTGTGATACCAACTATAACGTATGGAATTGAAGCTTGGACGTTGTTGGAAGGACACAAGTCAAGAGTGAGAGCAGTGGAAATGAGTTATTTAAGAGGAGCCTGTGGAGTCACGTGGAGAGACAGGCTGACGAATGAGGATATAAAGGAGCGTTGTGGTGCTGATGTGGATGTGATAGGAAGCGTTAGGAGGAATACACTGAGGTGGTTTGGCCATGTGGAGAGGATGGAGGGTGAAAGACTGACGAAGAGAGTGTATGTGAGGGAGGTGGGGGGGGGAGAGGGAGGGGGAGGCCGAGGATGAGATGGAGGGATGAGGTGGAGAGGCTTATGAGATAGGGGGGTGTGAGTTGGGAGCAGGGCAGTGAAATGGCGGGGGACAGGGCGACGTGGAGGCGATTTGTTTGTGGCCACCCCGAAAGGGATTGAGGCGTCTGGCAATAGATAGATAGATATTATAATGATCCGATTTCTGTGTGCTTGTTGGTTTGTTTGTTACAGTAACACAGCAAATGCGGCGAAACGTAATGCAATCTTTGTTAGAGCAAGGTACCGTTAAAATGTTCTGAGTTGAAGACTAAAATAATTTCCATTGCAATCAGGCCACAGGTTCCTGAGTTATGACTCATATCTGACCTTTTGACATCAAGCGTGTGTCCTCAGAGTGCGATGGCCAGTGCCTGTCCTCCTGCCCCCATCACATCAGGAACCCCCTGTGTGGCAGCGACAGTCGGGTCTACAACAACCCCTGTCACTTCCAGGCCGCCAAGTGCAGGAATCCAGCCCTTCGTTTGGCCAAGAACTGCTCCATCTGTCCGCATGGCCTCTGTCCCGATGGTTGTAGGTGTCCACTGAGGGAGTGTCCAGCAGATCAGCTCTCTTCTCCTCCTTTTCATTACTGTTAATATGAAATATGTATGCAATAAAACTTGTAGTCTCTCTGTCAAACATGTGTGGAAACCCAGCAAAGCATGCTGTATGGCGCTATACTTTTTAAATAACGGACATCATTACAGTATATGTAAGTAGGTGGTTAAATATTAGGGCGCAGTGAGATAAGGGTGTGCGATGCATGACTACGAGTATTTTAAACATATATGAATGAGGCGATGAGAGAAGCTAAGCCTCGAGTTGTGGGGAGAGGGGTGGAGGTGGTAATAACTTGTGAAGGATGAAGTATTTTTATACATATGTGTTATCTGCTGATAGTGAGCATGAGCGTTGGAGGATGATGTCGAGTTTTGTGAATATCTGTGAGCGTATTGTTTTGAAAGTAAATATAGGTAAGTGTAAAATGATGGTTGATGTGAGAGAAGGTAACTGGTACTCTGGCATGCTGCTGAATGGAAGAAACTTGAACTGGAGAGAAGTTTAAGTACCGTTATGCAGTAACTAAAAAAAAAAAAAAATAAGTGAATGTACTGTACGTGTGTACAAGGGAAGAGGAAAGCAGACTGGCGCAGGGAAGGAAACTATCTGGAGCTATGAAGACATTGGTATTGAATATAGGATTGGGTGTGGAGGCTTCTGAAGGTTTGCATGAAGCAGTGTAAGTGCCCACATTAAAGTATAAATGAGGCATTATTATGGAATGACAGCGAAAAATCAAGGGTAAGAGCAGTGGTAATGGCTATTGAAGATCATGTGTGAAACGAGTAGAACGGTTAGGCTGAGGAAGTTATGCGAGACACGAAACATGTGGGGTAAGAAGTCTGTGGATAAAAGGAGAAAGAGTGTGCTTCACTGACATGATCATATAGATAGAAGGGATGTCGACAGAGTCGAGGAAAGGATATAATTATGCAAGTGAGTTTGAAGGTGGGAGGAGGAATAATAGGCCAAGAAGAAGGTGGCTACAGTAGATATGGTAAATGAATGTGTAAGAATGCGAGGTATAGAAGTTGATGAGACCAGGCAACTATCAGACCAAGGTGACTGGATGAATTATGTAACGAGGAGGACATGACAAGGCTTCGGCATTCCTTTTTTAGCCTGAGACAATGAATGTACGTTGGAGGATTGCTGGGACTCAGGGAACGTGCTGGTAAGTCTATGCCCAGAGTCAGAAAAAAAAATATATATATATCGAGATGGATACAAGGCTCATCCATAAAGAGGAAGAAATGTGTTAGATGGTTATACCTGTGCAGAGGTGCCAGGATTCTGAGAGCTTGAATGATGTAAGAATGAGTCTGGGGTCCATTTCACTGTGCATGCTGCTGATAGTGTTCCCTGTACTGTTTCCTCTTTGTTTCCGGACCGCGCCTCACACCATCCTTAGGAGGCTAAAAGGTCAGGGTGATGATTATGATGTTTGTAATGGATCTTCTGGGAAAAAAAAACTTCACAATAAATCTGAAAGCGTATTTTCATATGATATTCTACCAAACACCTGACGATTTAATGCAGCTTATGACAGACCTCTGAAACGAAGAAGGTATTAATGAAGAACATAACTCCTCCAGTTCGAAAAACCTCTCTAAATCAAAATAAAATCGTCTGGTGGTAGCAAAAATACAAGATACGTTGTTGGAGTGAAGCCTTTAATTCTGTATGTCCAAATGCAGCATTTTACATACTCATAAGTACACATGCTGTAGACGCTATGGTGTGCCTGCGAACATTTTTTTTTTTGGGGGGGGCGGGGGGTCCCCACACTACGCTGCGCTTGCTCTGTTTTTTCTTTCTTACTTTATTGTCTCTTTCTTCTTCTTCTTCTTCTTCTTCTTCTTCTGTCTTTCTTTCTTTTCTTTCTTTCTTTCTTTCATTCTTTCTGCATGTCTTCCAAACACTATTTAATAGGTAACATTTCTTTAGTTCATCTCAAATTCTCGTCAAACTTGGTAGAATTATTCCTTGAACAAATACCTCCAGACACTTTTTTTTTTTCTTTTTCCTTTGTTTAAAGCCAATTTTGTCTTTTAAAGGGATTAATGGGGTCAGACGCCAAACAACACAAACACACAATGCTGAAGATGCTCTGTTCATGTATGTTCATTCACCATCATGGCGATTTATATACTCAGTATACCGGTGTACTGTATCTGTGTCGAGGCCATCTTGCAAGCCCTTGGTAATGTCAATCTTTAATTTGCTTTTGTCTTTCCACCATCTTTACTACTGTCATTAGTTTTGGGATGACCCTTTGTTGTGAAGTAGCTTAATGTGGATTATTTCCATTCCTTCACTGTGGAGGTTTTCCCAAAGTTAAGTAAACTCGTCTCGAGTTAGTAATAATTTAATAAAAGTAAGTTATCATAATTAAGAGATTTAGGGTAGTATAGCACGTGGCTTGAAAGATTTCTTAATACCTCTTTCTTAGTCATTTTTTCTGTACATTACACCCCAATACCCTCTTGTATGTCACTGATGAACACTGTGTCGATATTAAAGTGACACAAACTATGCCCAAGACAACAGTGCGGTGTAATATGCAAAATAAGTCACTAAGGAAGAGCCTGTGCCAACTGAAATACAGCACTTAGCATAACAGGGAGGATTAAGCTGATGAATATAGCAGTCTGAAGTTAGTGTCAAAGCTGATAAGACTGACATAGGCAAATTAACGACCAATGTGTGCCCTTGGGATGTGAAAATGACTCGGATTCATGCCTGCTAACTGCACTGTGTCATTAACCTAACGATACTGATGGCAATTTGTTGATGCATTCCAGCTCAGTCAAAATGACCTGACTCAGCTTTTGAAGGAGACGGTGTTAATGCGAGGGGGATGGTGTTAATGTGAAGGAGATGGTGTTACTGTGAGGGAGATGGTGTTACTGTGAGAGAGATGGTGCTAATGTGAAGGAGATGGTGTTACTGTGAGGGAGATGGTGTTAATGTGAGGGAGATGGTGTTACTGTGAGGGAGATGGTGTTAATGTGTGGGAGATGGTGTTACTGTGATGGGGATGGTGTTACTGTGATGGGGATGGTGTTAATGTGAGGAAGATGGTGTTAATGTGAGGGAGATGGTGCTAATGTGAGGGAGATGGTGCTAATGTGAGGGAGATGGTGTTACGGTGAGGGAGATGGTGTTACGGTGAGGGAGATGGTGTTACGGTGAGGGAGATGGTGTTAATGTGAGGGAGATGGTGTTACTGTGAGGGAGATGGTGTTACTGTGAGGGAGATGGTGTTAATGTGAGGGAGATGGTGTTACTGTGAGGGAGATGGTGTTACGGTGAGGGAGATGGTGTTACGGTGAGGGAGATGGTGTTAATGTGAGGGAGATGGTGTTAATGTGAGGGAGATGGTGTTAATGTGAGGGAGATGGTGTTACTGTGAGGGAGATGGTGTTACGGTGAGGGAGATGGTGTTACGGTGAGGGAGATGGTGTTACTGTTGTGGTGATGGTGTTACTGTGATGGGGATGGTGTTAATGTGAGGAAGATGGTGTTAATGTGAAGGAGATGGTACTAATGTGAGGGAGATGGTGCTAATGTGAGGGAGATGGTGTTACTGTGAGGGAGATGGTGCCAATGTGAGGGAGATGGTGCTAATGTGAGGGAGATGGTGTTAATGTGAGGGAGATGGTGCTAATGTGAGGGAGATGGTGTTACGGTGAGGGAGATGGTGTTACTGTGAGGGAGATGGTGTTACGGTGAGGGAGATGGTGTTACTGTGAGGGAGATGGTGTTACGGTGAGGGAGATGGTGTTACTATGAGGGAGATGGTGTGAATGTGAGGGAGATGGTGTTAATGTGAGGAAGATGGTGTTAATGAAGATAATATCTAACTCCTCCAGGTCGAAGTCTCTCTTAAACTTGCTAAAATCGCTGGGTTACAGTAAGAAAAATGCAAAAGTCACGTCCTTGAGTGGATAAGGTTAAAGTCAGCAATAAATGACTGCCAACTCCTAATCTTTCACTACTACGTAACGCAACATTTGATACGGCAACATTAAATACTGCAACATTTATTACTGCAACATTTAATACTGCAACATTTAATACTGCAATATTTAATACTGTAACATTTAAGTTCCTTCTCAGTAGCAAAGCCTCATTAATTTTGATTCACAGTACACTGTGGGCATCGCAGATCATGCTGCAGTCACTGATGGAATATAAAGAAGGTTCGGACAACCACAGCAGATAACTGTCGATGCACTCGATATGGCTCGTCGACCCAATATTGGTTATGAACCACTGCAATACGTGCATGTGGAAGAGGCAGCGGGGCATTTCTTTGCAGTATCTTGCGTCTTTGGAGAGAGAGAGAGAGAGAGAGAGAGAGAGAGAGAGAGTTGTACATCTACAGTCCAGTGACCAGACGATTTCATTCAGCAAAAAATGGTGGGAACTGTGGTGGTGGTGTTGACAGCCGTGATGATGGCAGTGGCGGTGGTTTTGCTGGTGCTGGTGGTGATGGTAGCTGTAATGATAATTGTAGTGGTAGGTGTTGTGGTTGTGGTGATTGCTGTGATGATGGTGGCGGTGGTGGTGGCTGTGATGATAGTGGTGGCGGTGGTAGCTGTGATGGCGGTGATAGCTATGATGATGGTGGTGATGGTAGCTATAATGGTGCTGATGGTTGTGTAGCTGTGATGATGGTTGTTGTGGTAGCTGTGATAATGCTGGTGGTGGTGTAACTGTGATGATAGTGCTGGTGGTGGTGGTAGAATTATGATGGTGGTAGCTGTGACGATGTTAGTGGTGGTGGTACCTGTAGTGGTGGTGGTGGTGGTGATGGTATCTGTGATGATTGTGGTGGTGGTGGTAACTGTGATGATGATGATGGTGGTGCCTGTAGTGGTGATGGTGGTGGTGGTGGTGGTGGTGGTAGCTGTGGTGATGGTGCTGGTGGTGGTAGCTGTGATGGTGATGATGGTAGCTGTAGTGGTGGTGGTGATGGTATCTTTGATGATGATTTGTGATGATGGTAGCTGTGATGAAGCTGGTGGTGGTGGTGGAAGCTGTGATGATGATGATGCTGACGATGGTAGCTGTGATGTTGGTGGTGGTGCTGAAGGTAGCTGTGATGGCAATGGTAGTGGTGGTGGTGCTTTTCAGAAACGGGTCTCATTTTGACAAGTGCTTTGGAGTCCGACAGAGCTGTAAAGCACTTGCTGCACAGCAAAGTGTGAATCAGAGACTGCTCTTATATGGACAAGTTCTCAGAGGCCCAATAAGGCCGTGAGGCTCTTGTCACATACTGGATTTGAGGCGCCTAGTAAGATAAGTGACTAAGCGCCAATGAGTCCAAAATGGACTATCTTATACTACTGTCTTGCCACGGCCTACCCAGGGAATTCAGCCACTTGTGCCACCTCATGGGAACAAATTCGCTTGTAGCTCCAAATTCGCACCCTCAAAGCTCAACCTGGTTGAGATGAAACTTGTTCCAAGTCTCCACACCCACCGGAAGTTAAACAAGTGAAACTGGATGAGCTGTACAGCCTGACATCATGCATCTTTGACCAGCACCGAGACTACCTGGAAAATGTTTTTCCTGTACAACAAGGCCGTCCAACAAGAAACCCAGTACAGATGCTGTGGGAGAGGGAAATGACGTCCTGGACTATGATGACTGACTACCTGGTAATTTAAAAACATTATAATTTTGGTATTTTTAAGAAAAGTTTTCTCGTTTCAGGATCCATAGCTTCGTCTATGATCAGTAAAACTGCTGCGCGGTAACCAGAGTAAATACAACTATACTCCATTTTTTTTTCCTGAGCCGAAGATGCACTTGACAGGTTGATGATGATTGACTGAATGCAACATGTCCAAAAAATATTTACTAACCCAAATTTCCCTCACAGATATTTGTTTTCAGTTAATAATGCTAGATTATGAAGTAATGTTGCATTCAACCAATTATCACCAATCTGTCAAGTGCATCTTCGCCTCGATTAAAAAAACGGAGAATAGTGGTGCTATGAACAACAAACCTCGCCCGACAGCAGTTATTTTATTTTCAATTGTTCTCAAGCTAGCCCACTGAATATCCGTGATCTTGCATTTGACCTTTCAAAGTCACTGAAGATCAAAGATCATGGTGCCGGATGAAAGCGCATATGAGACTTCCTATATCTTGATAGCAATAAATATCTCTATCTTCAACCAGTTTCGAGCTGTAGTCCTTTGCATAACCATGACCTTGTTTGACCTTTCAGGGTCACTTAAAGGTCATGGTTCCAATTAAAAGCCCATATGGGTCTTCCTACATGTTGAGAATATCAAATATCTATCTGCAGCTGGTTTCGAGTTATAGCCCAGTGAATATCCATGACCTTTCAAGGTCACTCAGGGTCAAAGGTCTTGGTGCCAAATGAAAGCCCAGATTGGAGTGCCTGTATGTTGATAAAGTAAATATCTCTATCTTCAACCGGTTTCAAGTTATAGCCCTCTGAAAATCCGTGACCTTGATACTGACCTTTCAGGGTCAATTGATTACCTCCAAAGTCTAATAACTTTTTGGGGGGACCAGTGCCCACATATCTTTGAAAGTTTCATGCAATATCATTCAGCCGTTTTTCCGTAATGTTGCTAACAAACAAAGAAACAAGCAGAGAAACGACGAAAAACAATACCGCGCCGGACTCCGTCCGTGCGAGGTAAATATTGAGAAACTGGGTCCATGGGCATTAATTTTACATAAAAGCAGTACACATTCATTAAATTTGTTAAGGAAAAGCTTTCTGTTAAATGTTAGACTGTCTCTATAACTTTTGAAGGAGCAATGTAATGATTTAAAAGACAATAGCTGGGGGAAAGAAAAAAAGGACATTGGTTTCCCCTTCAAAGCTCATAGTATTTACCCTGAAATCTGTTGTTGAAGCGCTCAAGTACATTGAATAAGCTTCAATAAAACAGAACTTACTAGTTTTAACGGTTACTGAGTTACAGCGCGTTAAATATCGAAAAACTTTGATCGCGTTCTTCTTCTTTGTTTTCTATTTTTGGCGATTAGACACTGTTACTAGGAGTCTCATTTCACATAACGCCTTACAGTGCCACAGCAGGCAAGGACGTGCCGGTAAACATGGGAAAATCAGCAATATAAAATATCCTTTTCTGCTTCTCTCTCAAAACACTTTGAAAATCATTCACATAAATCTGCAAAAACGGACATTGGTTGCTTTATTTGGCCACAGATCATTAGTTTGAATGCGGCTTGCTTTGGACCCACGAGCGTAATTATCAAAGGCCGCGAAGAAAAAAATTACGAGACGAGACAGGACTTTTGTTGAACTGGTGCCCTCAGCAGCCTTGGCACATCTCGCATTCCATAAAAAGGAAACTCAAGAAATTCTTGGTGCCATTATATCAATAAGTAGGTCTTTAAAATAATAAGACTTTACACATAGATTACAATATTCTTCTGCTGTGTATTAATAACGATACCTAAACCTGGAAACGCAACTGTACTTTGTTATCGAAGCCTCATTGTTTGTGCTTGTATTTATTTAAGGTATTTCTATACACATACACAAACATAAATCTATTTTCCTACATATCTGTATATATAAAAGAGCCACGATATTTGTTTGTTTGTCCTTCAGTCACGCCCAACCAAGGGCCAGAGACCCCCAAACCCATGCATATTCTGACCTAGCGTGACCCAAGGATAGTTTTAGGGCCTTTAAAATTTAGATCTGGGTCATTTGAGGTCACTGGTAGAGTGTTCGCCTTTTTGGCCCGGGCAACACCGGGTACCCCCGTAGTTCATTTTTTGGCATGTAGCCTCACATGACCTTCAGTTCGGACATAGGCTAAGTGAGGTTGACTTCTGAGGTCGTTTGAGGTCACTGGTCGGAGGTCACTTGAGGTCACCGGTAATACACGATTCAACA
This sequence comes from Coenobita brevimanus, assembly GCF_032717465.1. NCBI lineage: Eukaryota > Metazoa > Arthropoda > Malacostraca > Decapoda > Coenobitidae > Coenobita > Coenobita brevimanus. Next base: position 23,581,022 of record NC_137013.1, on the reverse strand, counting down.
CTGGACCCAGCAGCTCAATTTTTGTCATGGAGACTCACATGACCTCCAGTTCAGACACAGGCTATAAGAGGTTGACCTCCGAGGTCGTTTAATGTCACTGGTCGGAGGTCATTTGAGGTCACCGGTAATACACGCTTGAACGACTTGACTCAGCAGCCCAGTTTTTGGTATGGAGGGTCACACTACCTCCAGTTCAGACATAGGCTAGGTGAGGTTGACTTCCAAGGTCATTCGAGGTCACTGGTCGGAAGTCATTTGAGGTCACCAGTAATAGTAAACAAGTGCACACAAATGTTGTGCGTTAGTCTGCGAAAGCTGAAATAGAACGTTCATGGACCTCTTATAATACCTTTTCAATAGGATGAAAGGTATAGTACATGGTCTTTCTGGAGCAGAATGAAAGACTGGACTAGAACATATAGCATTACAGTGTTCGCCTTTTTGGCCGAGCAACACCGAGTACCCCTGCTAGTATATATATGTCTCATCTCATCTCATCAGCCATTTGAGTGTCCGAAGCGAGGACGGTAGCCAATGTATCTCTACCATGTGGCTTTGACTGTCTGGTAGAGATTGTATGTAGGGTGAAAAGTGCTTGTAAGTGTATTGTAGTGTTGGAGTGGCTTTGGATGTGTGTGTAGTCTGTGAACCAAGTGTACTTGGCCCGTGCAAGCCGACTGGGTGCAAGCATACTTTATAGTATGCGACACTGATTCAACCACAGCATCCCTGATGTCCGCCAATGCAATACGTGGCCAGAAGAACGCTCCCAAAGTTTATTACCCTGGCGGGGCGCGAACCCTCGTTCTTCAGTGTACGAAAACGCACACTTTACCACTGTACCACAGAGGCTCCATATATATATATATATATATATATATATATATATATATATATATATATATATATATAAATAGATATAGATATATATATATAGATAGATAGATAGATAGATAGATACACGAGTATATATTAGTTTTCAGTTAATATGCTGAACCTTTGTAACTAAAATTTTATGGGAGTGCTAATTGGTTTCTGTTCCTTATCATACCAATGTAGTGTTTCCTACGCTGAGTGACAAGCCAAATGATACCGTCTAGAAGAGGGAAAATAATTCCTATGTTTGATGGTAATCGTACAACCAACAGACACTTTGTGGTCTGATAGATTAAGGCGCTGCACCCAGATGAGATCTATAAGATTTTACATGCTAGATAAGTTTTTAGCTATAGCTCAAGGGCTAGCAACAAGTCAGTTCCATGCTAAGTACTTTGACTAAGTAGTCTAGCCCCGGACGTCTTCGATCCTGCATATGGAAATAAAGAACTGGATAACAAGTAGATCCTACTGACTGACCCTTCAACATGGCATGAGAGTTACTGGTTGCCACACTTCCGATTAATTGCCAAGGCTGTTTTTGCAGAAAGGACAACGAAAGGATAATTCTGGATTTTCCTGTCTTTTCATCCATCATTGAATCTTTTTTTTTTTTTTTTTTTTCCCCTTTATTCCACTAGCAGTGTTGGGGCCCGGGACAGGGCTTCTTAGTCTCTTCTCCTTAGAACTAAGATCAATCCTAATTTCGACTGGAAATTGACTGTAAAACTGATAATCACGTGGCCGATGTTTAGATGTTAACGTCACGAATGGGATACCAAGCCATTAGTTTCTGATGACAGTTTCTGATATACAAGACGATGATAAAAGACTCTGACATATTAGAATTAGTAAAGAAACTATTGTTTATGAAGTGTTTATCATCCCCTACCCTACAGGACGATCTACGGTAGTCAATGTTGCACCCATGTCCATAGTCGTAATGCTGGGTAAACAGACTCAAAGGAGGAAACTAACTTTGTCCAAGACTCAGATCAATCCGAGAATCGAACTCCAATAATATTCTTACTTATGCAGTGTGGATGTGCAAACCAATGCAGTTCCGGTTTATTCAAAGAACATCTTTGGTTTCCGCAAGTCATTGCTGACTGCACTCTGGAATGTGGGATGCAGGCTAATCGATTCTGACAACCAAACATGTTTCACAGACGCCTGTCAGAAGTTGGAAGCTTGCGTTCCTTCAATAATTTTAAGTTTTATCAGCCTGTGGACATCATTTTGACGCTGCGCACAGTATCGCATATGTTATGTTCTTGGCTTAGTTTCCTTGTCTAACCATCTGTTATTAACATTGTGGAAAAGCTACTGGATAAAACTGCACCAAATTCAAATAGTTGTTGATGACCATCAGAGGAATACATGCTTGAATTTGGCGCGAAAATGATCAAACGTTAAGGTCACAGGGCAAGGTCAAATGTTCCGTCCGTTGATTGTGTCAGGATCACATATGTAGGCCGCGGTGTTGCACTCTATGAACGATCCTTCTCGTTATTTTTTTTTTGGGGGGGGGCGGGGGGTCCCCACACTATGCTGCGCTTGCTCTGTTTTTTCTTTCTTACTTTATTGTCTCTTTCTTCTTCTTCTTCTACTTCTTCTCCTGTCTTTCTTTCTTTTCTTTCTTTCATTCTTTCTGCATGTCTTCCAAACACTATTTAATAGGTAACATTTCTTTAGTTCATCTCAAATTCTCGTCAAACTTGGTAGAATTATTCCTTGAACAAATACCTCCAGACACTTTTTTTTTCTTTTTCCTTTGTTTAAAGCCAATTTTGTCTTTTAAAGGGATTAATGGGGTCAGACGCCAAACAACACAAACACACAATGCTGAAGATGCTCTGTTCATGTATGTTCATTCACCATCATGGCGATTTATATACTCAGTATACCGGTGTACTGTATCTGTGTCGAGGCCATCTTGCAAGCCCTTGGTAATGTCAATCTTTAATTTGCTTTTGTCTTTCCACCATCTTTACTACTGTCTTTAGTTTTGGGATGACCCTTTGTTGTGAAGTAGCTTAATGTGGATTATTTCCATTCCTTCACTGTGGAGGTTTTCCCAAAGTTAAGTAAACTCGTCTCGAGTTAGTAATAATTTAATAAAAGTAAGTTATCATAATTAAGAGATTTAGGGTAGTATAGCACGTGGCTTGAAAGATTTCTTAATACCTCTTTCTTAGTCATTTTTTCTGTACATTACACCCCAATACCCTCTTGTATGTCACTGATGCACACTGTGTCGATATTAAAGTGACACAAACTATGCCCAAGACAACAGTGCGGTGTAATATGCAAAATAAGTCACTAAGGAAGAGCCTGTGCCAACTGAAATACAGCACTTAGCATAACAGGGAGGATTAAGCTGATGAATATAGCAGTCTGAAGTTAGTGTCAAAGCTGATAAGACTGACATAGGCAAATTAACGACCAATGTGTGCCCTTGGGATGTGAAGATGACTCGGATTCATGCCTGCTAACTGCACTGTGTCATTAACCTAACGACACTGATGGCAATTTGTTGATGCATTCCAGCTCAGTCAAAATGACCTGACTCAGCTTTTGAAGGAGACGGTGTTAATGCGAGGGGGATGGTGTTAATGTGAAGGAGATGGTGTTACTGTGAGGGAGATGGTGTTACTGTGAGGGAGATGGTGCTAATGTGAGGGAGATGGTGTTACGGTGAGGGAGATGGTGTTACTGTGAGGGAGATGGTGTTACTGTGAGGGAGATGGTGTTACTGTGAGGGAGATGGTGTTACTGTGAGGGAGATGGTGTTAATGTGAGGGAGATGGTGTTACTGTGAGGGAGATGGTGTTACTGTGAGGGATATGGTGTTAATGTGTGGGAGATGGTGTTACTGTGGTGGTGATGGTGTTACTGTGATGGGGATGGTGTTAATGTGAGGAAGATGGTGTTAATGTGAGGGAGATGGTGCTAATGTGAGGGAGATGGTGCTAATGTGAGGGAGATGGTGTTACTGTGAGGGAGATGGTGGCAATGTGAGGGAGATGGTGCTAATGTGAGGGAGATGGTGTTAATGTGAGGGAGATGGTGCTAATGTGAGGGAGATGGTGTTACGGTGAGGGAGATGGTGTTATTGTGAGGGAGATGGTGTTACTGTGAGGGAGATGGTGTTACGGTGAGGGAGATGGTGTTACTGTGAGGGAGATGGTGTTACGGTGAGGGAGATGGTGTTACTGTGAGGGAGATGGTGTTACGGTGAGGGAGATGGTGCCAATGTGAGGGAGATGGTGCTAATGTGAGGGAGATGGTGTTAATGTGAGGGAGATGGTGCTAATGTGAGGGAGATGGTGTTACGGTGAGGGAGATGGTGTTACTGTGAGGGAGATGGTGTTACTGTGAGGGAGATGGTGTTACGGTGAGGGAGATGGTGTTACTGTGAGGGAGATGGTGTTACGGTGAGGGAGATGGTGTTACTATGAGGGAGATGGTGTGAATGTGAGGGAGATGGTGTTAATGTGAGGAAGATGGTGTTAATGAAGATAATATCTAACTCCTCCAGGTCGAAGTCTCTCTTAAACTTGCTAAAATCGCTGGGTTACAGTAAGAAAAATGCAAAAGTCACGTCCTTGAGTGGATAAGGTTAAAGTCAGCAATAAATGACTGCCAACTCCTAATCTTTCACTACTACGTCCCGCAACATTTGATACGGCAACATTAAATACTGCAACATTTATTACTGCAACATTTAATACTGCAACATTTAATACTGCAATATTTAATACTGTAACATTTAAGTTCCTTCTCAGTAGCAAAGCCTCATTAATTTTGATTCACAGTACACTGTGGGCATCGCAGATCATGCTGCAGTCACTGATGGAATATAAAGAAGGTTCGGACAACCACAGCAGATAACTGTCGACGCACTCGATATGGCTCGTCGGCCCAATATTGGTTATGAACCACTGCAATACGTGCATGTGGAAGAGGCAGCGGGGCATTTCTTTGCAGTATCTTGCGTCTTTGGAGAGAGAGAGAGAGAGAGAGAGAGAGAGAGAGAGAGAGAGTTGTACATCTACAGTCCAGTGACCAGACTATTTCATTCAGCAAAAAATGGTGGGAACTGTGGTGGTGGTGTTGACAGCCGTGATGATGGCGGTGGCGGTGGTTTTGCTGGTGCTGGTGGTGATGGTAGCTGTAATGATAATTGTAGTGGTAGGTGTTGTGGTTGTGGTGATTGCTGTGATGATGGTGGCGGTGGTGGTGGCTGTGATGATAGTGGTGGCGGTGGTAGCTGTGATGGCGGTGATAGCTATGATGATGGTGGTGATGGTAGCTGTAATGGTGCTGATGGTTGTGTAGCTGTGATGATGGTTGTTGTGGTAGCTGTGATAATGCTGGTGGTGGTGTAACTGTGATGATAGTGCTGGTGGTGGTGGTAGAATTATGATGGTGGTAGCTGTGATGATGTTAGTGGTGGTGGTACCTGTAGTGGTGGTGGTGGTGGTGATGGTATCTGTGATGATTGTGGTGGTGGTGGTAGCTGTGATGATGATGATGGTGGTGCCTGTAGTGGTGATGGTGGTGGTGGTGGTGGTGGTAGCTGTGGTGATGGTACTGGTGGTGGTAGCTGTGATGGTGATGATGGTAGCTGTAGTGGTGGTGGTGATGGTATCTTTGATGATGATGGTGATGATGGTAGCCGTGATGAAACTGGTGGTGGTGGTGACAGCTGTGATGATGATGCTGACGATGGTAGCTGTGATGTTGGTGGTGGTGCTGAAGGTAGCTGTGATGGCAATGGTAGTGGTGGTGGTGCTTTTCAGAAACGGGTCTCATTTTGACAAGTGCTTTGGAGTCCGACAGAGCTGTAAAGCACTTGCTGCACAGCAAAGTGTGAATCAGAGACTGCTCTTATATGGACAAGTTCTCAGAGGCCCAATAAGGCCGTGAGACTCTTGTCACATACTGGATTTGAGGCGCCTAGTAAGATAAGTGACTAAGCGCCAATGAGTCCAAAATGGACTATCTTATACTACTGTCTTGCCACGGCCTACCCAGGGAATTCAGCCACTTGTGCCACCTCATGGGAACAAATTCGCTTGTAGCTCCAAATTCGCACCCTCAAAGCTCAACCTGGTTGAGATGAAACTTGTTCCAAGTCTCCACACCCACCGGAAGTTAAACAAGTGAAACTGGATGAGCTGTACAGCCTGACATCATGCATCTTTGACCAGCACCGAGACTACCTGGAAAATGTTTTTCCTGTACAACAAGGCCGTCCAACAAGAAACCCAGTACAGATGCTGTGGGAGAGGGAAATGGCGTCCTGAACTATGATGACTGACTACCTGGTAATTTAAAAACATTATAATTTTGGTATTTTTAAGAAAAGTTTTCTCGTTTCAGGATCCATAGCTTCGTCTGTGATGAGTAAAACTGCTGCGCGGTAACCAGAGTATATACAACTATACTCCATTTTTTTTCCTGAGGCGAAGATGCACTTAACAGGTTCATGATGATTGACTGAATGCAACATGTCCAAAAACTATTTACTAACCCAAACTTCCCCCTCAGATATTTGTTTTCAGTTAATAATGCTAGATTATGAAGTAATGTTGCATTCAACCAATTATCACCAATCTGTCAAGTGCATCTTCGCCTCGATTAAAAAAACGGAGTATAGTGGTGCTATGCACAACAAACCTCGCCCGACAGCAGTTATTTTATTTTCAACTGTTTTCAAGCTAGCCCACTGAATATCCGTGATCTTGCATTTGACCTTTCAAAGTCACTGAAGATCAAAGATCATGGTGCCGGATGAAAGCGCATATGAGACTTCCTATATCTTGATAGCAATAAATATCTCTATCTTCAACCAGTTTCGAGCTGTAGTCCTTTGCATAACCATGACCTTGTTTGACCTTTCAGGGTCACTTAAAGGTCATGGTTCCAATTAAAAGCCCATATGGGTCTTCCTACATGTTGAGAATATCAAATATCTATCTGCAGCTGGTTTCGAGTTATAGCCCAGTGAATATCCATGACCTTTCAAGGTCACTCAGGGTCAAAGGTCTTGGTGCCAAATGAAAGCCCAGATTGGAGTGCCTGTATGTTGATAAAGTAAATATCTCTATCTTCAACTGGTTCCAAGTTATAGCCCTCTGAAAATCCGTGACCTTGATACTGACCTTTCAGGGTCAATTGATTACCTCCAAAGTCTAATAACTTTTTTTGGGAACCAGTGCCCACATATCTTTGAAAGTTTCATGCAATATCATTCAGCCGTTTTTCCGTAATGTTGCTAACAAACAAAGAAACAAGCATAGAAACGACGAAAAACAATACCGCGCCGGACTCCGTCCGTGCGAGGTAAATATTGAGAAACTGGGTCCATGGGCATTAATTTTACATAAAAGCAGTACACATTCATTAAATTTGTTAAGAAAAAGCTTTCTGTTAAATGTTATACTGTCTCTATAACTGTGGAAGGAGCAATGTAATGATTTAAAAGACAATAGCTGGGGGAAAGAAAAAAAGGACATTGGTTTCCCCTTCAAAGCTCATAGTATTTACCCTGAAATCTGTTGTTGAAGCGCTCAAGTACATTGAATAAGCTTCAATAAAACAGAACTTACTAGTTTTAACGGTTACTGAGTTACAGCGCGTTAAATATCGAAAAACTTTGATCGCGTTCTTCTTCTTTGTTTTCTATTTTTGGCGATTAGACACTGTTACTAGGAGTCTCATTTCACATAACGCCTTACAGTGCCACAGCAGGCAAGGACGTGCCGGTAAACATGGGAAAATCAGCAATATAAAATATCCTTTTCTGCTTCTCTCTCAAAACACTTTGAAAATCATTCACATAAATCTGCAAAAACGGACATTGGTTGCTTTATTTGGCCACAGATCATTAGTTTGAATGCGGCTTGCTTTGGACCCACGAGCGTAATTATCAAAGGCCGCGAAGAAAAAATTACGAGACGAGACAGGACTTTTGTTGAACTGGTGCCCTCAGCAGCCTTGGCACATCTCGCATTCCATAAAATGGAAACTCAAGAAATTCTTGGTGCCATTATATCAATAAGTAGGTCTTTAAAATAATAAGACTTTACACATAGATTACAATATTCTTCTGCTGTGTATTAATAACGATACCTAAACCTGGAAACGCAACTGTACTTTGTTATCGAAGCCTCATTGTTTGTGCTTGTATTTATTTAAGGTATTTCTATACACATACACAAACATAAATCTATTTTCCTACATATCTGTATATATAAAAGAGCCACGATATTTGTTTGTTTGTCCTTCAGTCACGCCCAACCAAGGGCCAGAGACCCCCAAACCCATGCATATTCTGACCTAGCGTGACCCAAGGATAGTTTTAGGGCCTTTAAAATTTAGATCTGGGTCATTTGAGGTCACTGGTAGAGTGTTCGCCTTTTTGGCCCGGGCAACACCGGGTACCCCCGTAGTTCATTTTTTGGCATGTAGCCTCACATGACCTTCAGTTCGGACATAGGCTAAGTGAGGTTGACTTCTGAGGTCGTTTGAGGTCACTGGTCGGAGGTCACTTGAGGTCACCGGTAATACACGATTCAACACTGGACCCAGCAGCTCAATTTTTGTCATGGAGACTCACATGACCTCCAGTTCAGACACAGGCTATAAGAGGTTGACCTCCGAGGTCGTTTAATGTCACTGGTCGGAGGTTATTTCAGGTCACCGGTAATACACGCTTGAACGACTTGACTCAGCAGCCCAGTTTTTGGTATGGAGGGTCACACTACCTCCAGTTCAGACATAGGCTAGGTGAGGTTGACTTCCAAGGTCATTCGAGGTCACTGGTCGGAAGTCATTTGAGGTCACCAGTAATAGTAAACAAGTGCACACAAATGTTGTGCGTTAGTCTGCGAAAGCTGAAATAGAACGTTCATGGACCTCTTATAATACCTTTTCAATAGGATGAAAGGTATAGTACATGGTCTTCCTGGAGCAGAATGAAAGACTGGACTAGAACATATAGCATTACAGTGTTCGCCTTTTTGGCCGAGCAACACCGAGTACCCCTGCTAGTATATATATGTCTCATCTCATCTCATCAGCCATTTGAGTGTCCGAAGCGAGGACGGTAGCCAATGTATCTCTACCATGTGGCTTTGACTGTCTGGTAGAGATTGTATGTAGGGTGAAAAGTGCTTGTAAGTGTATTGTAGTGTTGGAGTGGCTTTGGATGTGTGTGTAGTCTGTGAACCAAGTGTACTTGGCCCGTGCAAGCCGACTGGGTGCAAGCATACTTTATAGTATGCGACACTGATTCAACCACAGCATCCCTGATGTCCGCCAATGCAATACGTGGCCAGAAGAACGCTCCCAAAGTTTATTACCCTGGCGGGGCGCGAACCCTCGTTCTTCAGTGTACGAAAACGCACACTTTACCACTGTACCACAGAGGCTCCATATATATATATATATATATATATATATATATATATATATATATAAATAGATATATATATATAGAGATAGATAGATAGATAGATAGATAGATAGATAGATAGATAGATACACGAGTATATATTAGTTTTCAGTTAATATGCTGAACCTTTGTAACTAAAATTTTATGGGAGTGCTAAATGGTTTCTGTTCCTTATCATACCAATGTAGTGTTTCCTACGCTGAGTGACAAGCCAAATGATACCGTCTAGAAGAGGGAAAATAATTCCTATGTTTGATGGTAATCGTACAACCAACAGACACTTTGTGGTCTGATAGATTAAGGCGCTGCACCCAGATGAGATCTATAAGATTTTACATGCTAGATAAGTTTTTAGCTATAGCTCAAGGGCTAGCAACAAGTCAGTTCCATGCTAAGTACTTTGACTAAGTAGTCTAGCCCCGGACGTCTTCGATCCTGCATATGGAAATAAAGAACTGGATAACAAGTAGATCCTACTGACTGACCCTTCAACATGGCATGAGAGTTACTGGTTGCCACACTTCCGATTAATTGCCAAGGCTGTTTTTGCAGAAAGGACAACGAAAGGATAATTCTGGATTTTCCTGTCTTTTCATCCATCATTGAATCTTTTTTTTTTTTTTTTTTTTTTTTTCCCCTTTATTCCACTAGCAGTGTTGGGGCCCGGGACAGGGCTTCTTAGTCTCTTCTCCTTAGAACTAAGATCAATCCTAATTTCGACTGGAAATTGACTGTAAAACTGATAATCACGTGGCCGATGTTTAGATGTTAACGTCACGAATGGGATACCAAGCCATTAGTTTCTGATGACAGTTTCTGATATACAAGACGATGATAAAAGACTCTGACATATTAGAATTAGTAAAGAAACTATTGTTTATGAAGTGTTTATCATCCCCTACCCTACAGGACGATCTACGGTAGTCAATGTTGCACCCATGTCCATAGTCGTAATGCTGGGTAAACAGACTCAAAGGAGGAAACTAACTTTGTCCAAGACTCAGATCAATCCGAGAATCGAACTCCAATAATATTCTTACTTATGCAGTGTGGATGTGCAAACCAGTGCAGTTCCGGTTTATTCAAAGAACATCATTGGTTTTCGCAAGTCATTGCTGACTGCACTCTGGAATGTGGGATGCAGGCTAATCGATTCTGACAACCAAACATGTTTCACAGACGCCTGTCAGAAGTTGGAAGCTTGCGTTCCTTCAATAATTTTAAGTTTTATCAGCCTGTGGACATCATTTTGACGCTGCGCACAGTATCGCATATGTTATGTTCTTGGCTTAGTTTCCTTGTCTAACCATCTGTTATTAACATTGTGGAAAAGCTACTGGATAAAACTGCACCAAATTCAAATAGTTGTTGATGACCATCAGAGGAATACATGCTTGAATTTGGCGCGAAAATGATCAAACGTTAAGGTCACAGGGCAAGGTCAAATGTTCCGTCCGTTGATTGTGTCAGGATCACATATGTAGGCCGCGGTGTTGCACTCTATGAACGATCCTTCTCGTTATTTTTTTTTGGGGGGGGGCGGGGGGTCCCCACACTATGCTGCGCTTGCTCTGTTTTTTCTTTCTTACTTTATTGTCTCTTTCTTCTTCTTCTTCTACTTCTTCTCCTGTCTTTCTTTCTTTTCTTTCTTTCATTCTTTCTGCATGTCTTCCAAACACTATTTAATAGGTAACATTTCTTTAGTTCATCTCAAATTCTCGTCAAACTTGGTAGAATTATTCCTTGAACAAATACCTCCAGACACTTTTTTTTTCTTTTTCCTTTGTTTAAAGCCAATTTTGTCTTTTAAAGGGATTAATGGGGTCAGACGCCAAACAACACAAACACACAATGCTGAAGATGCTCTGTTCATGTATGTTCATTCACCATCATGGCGATTTATATACTCAGTATACCGGTGTACTGTATCTGTGTCGAGGCCATCTTGCAAGCCCTTGGTAATGTCAATCTTTAATTTGCTTTTGTCTTTCCACCATCTTTACTACTGTCTTTAGTTTTGGGATGACCCTTTGTTGTGAAGTAGCTTAATGTGGATTATTTCCATTCCTTCACTGTGGAGGTTTTCCCAAAGTTAAGTAAACTCGTCTCGAGTTAGTAATAATTTAATAAAAGTAAGTTATCATAATTAAGAGATTTAGGGTAGTATAGCACGTGGCTTGAAAGATTTCTTAATACCTCTTTCTTAGTCATTTTTTCTGTACATTACACCCCAATACCCTCTTGTATGTCACTGATGCACACTGTGTCGATATTAAAGTGACACAAACTATGCCCAAGACAACAGTGCGGTGTAATATGCAAAATAAGTCACTAAGGAAGAGCCTGTGCCAACTGAAATACAGCACTTAGCATAACAGGGAGGATTAAGCTGATGAATATAGCAGTCTGAAGTTAGTGTCAAAGCTGATAAGACTGACATAGGCAAATTAACGACCAATGTGTGCCCTTGGGATGTGAAGATGACTCGGATTCATGCCTGCTAACTGCACTGTGTCATTAACCTAACGACACTGATGGCAATTTGTTGATGCATTCCAGCTCAGTCAAAATGACCTGACTCAGCTTTTGAAGGAGACGGTGTTAATGCGAGGGGGATGGTGTTAATGTGAAGGAGATGGTGTTACTGTGAGGGAGATGGTGTTACTGTGAGGGAGATGGTGCTAATGTGAAGGAGATGGTGTTACTGTGAGGGAGATGGTGCTAATGTGAGGGAGATGGTGTTACGGTGAGGGAGATGGTGTTACTGTGAGGGAGATGGTGTTACTGTGAGGGAGATGGTGTTACTGTGAGGGAGATGGTGTTACTGTGAGGGAGATGGTGTTAATGTGAGGGAGATGGTGTTACTGTGAGGGAGATGGTGTTACTGTGAGGGATATGGTGTTAATGTGTGGGAGATGGTGTTACTGTGGTGGTGATGGTGTTACTGTGATGGGGATGGTGTTAATGTGAGGAAGATGGTGTTAATGTGAGGGAGATGGTGCTAATGTGAGGGAGATGGTGCTAATGTGAGGGAGATGGTGTTACTGTGAGGGAGATGGTGGCAATGTGAGGGAGATGGTGCTAATGTGAGGGAGATGGTGTTAATGTGAGGGAGATGGTGTTAATGTGAGGGAGATGGTGTTACTGTGAGGGAGATGGTGTTACTGTGAGGGAGATGGTGTTACTGTGAGGGAGATGGTGTTACGGTGAGGGAGATGGTGTTACTGTGAGGGAGATGGTGTTACGGTGAGGGAGATGGTGTTACTATGAGGGAGATGGTGTGAATGTGAGGGAGATGGTGTTAATGTGAGGAAGATGGTGTTAATGAAGATAATATCTAACTCCTCCAGGTCGAAGTCTCTCTTAAACTTGCTAAAATCGCTGGGTTACAGTAAGAAAAATGCAAAAGTCACGTCCTTGAGTGGATAAGGTTAAAGTCAGCAATAAATGACTGCCAACTCCTAATCTTTCACTACTACGTCCCGCAACATTTGATACGGCAACATTAAATACTGCAACATTTATTACTGCAACATTTAATACTGCAACATTTAATACTGCAATATTTAATACTGTAACATTTAAGTTCCTTCTCAGTAGCAAAGCCTCATTAATTTTGATTCACAGTACACTGTGGGCATCGCAGATCATGCTGCAGTCACTGATGGAATATAAAGAAGGTTCGGACAACCACAGCAGATAACTGTCGACGCACTCGATATGGCTCGTCGGCCCAATATTGGTTATGAACCACTGCAATACGTGCATGTGGAAGAGGCAGCGGGGCATTTCTTTGCAGTATCTTGCGTCTTTGGAGAGAGAGAGAGAGAGAGAGAGAGAGAGAGAGAGAGAGAGAGAGAGTTGTACATCTACAGTCCAGTGACCAGACTATTTCATTCAGCAAAAAATGGTGGGAACTGTGGTGGTGGTGTTGACAGCCGTGATGATGGCGGTGGCGGTGGTTTTGCTGGTGCTGGTGGTGATGGTAGCTGTAATGATAATTGTAGTGGTAGGTGTTGTGGTTGTGGTGATTGCTGTGATGATGGTGGCGGTGGTGGTGGCTGTGATGATAGTGGTGGCGGTGGTAGCTGTGATGGCGGTGATAGCTATGATGATGGTGGTGATGGTAGCTGTAATGGTGCTGATGGTTGTGTAGCTGTGATGATGGTTGTTGTGGTAGCTGTGATAATGCTGGTGGTGGTGTAACTGTGATGATAGTGCTGGTGGTGGTGGTAGAATTATGATGGTGGTAGCTGTGATGATGTTAGTGGTGGTGGTACCTGTAGTGGTGGTGGTGGTGGTGATGGTATCTGTGATGATTGTGGTGGTGGTGGTAGCTGTGATGATGATGATGGTGGTGCCTGTAGTGGTGATGGTGGTGGTGGTGGTGGTGGTGGTAGCTGTGGTGATGGTACTGGTGGTGGTAGCTGTGATGGTGATGATGGTAGCTGTAGTGGTGGTGGTGATGGTATCTTTGATGATGATGGTGATGATGGTAGCCGTGATGAAACTGGTGGTGGTGGTGACAGCTGTGATGATGATGCTGACGATGGTAGCTGTGATGTTGGTGGTGGTGCTGAAGGTAGCTGTGATGGCAATGGTAGTGGTGGTGGTGCTTTTCAGAAACGGGTCTCATTTTGACAAGTGCTTTGGAGTCCGACAGAGCTGTAAAGCACTTGCTGCACAGCAAAGTGTGAATCAGAGACTGCTCTTATATGGACAAGTTCTCAGAGGCCCAATAAGGCCGTGAGACTCTTGTCACATACTGGATTTGAGGCGCCTAGTAAGATAAGTGACTAAGCGCCAATGAGTCCAAAATGGACTATCTTATACTACTGTCTTGCCACGGCCTACCCAGGGAATTCAGCCACTTGTGCCACCTCATGGGAACAAATTCGCTTGTAGCTCCAAATTCGCACCCTCAAAGCTCAACCTGGTTGAGATGAAACTTGTTCCAAGTCTCCACACCCACCGGAAGTTAAACAAGTGAAACTGGATGAGCTGTACAGCCTGACATCATGCATCTTTGACCAGCACCGAGACTACCTGGAAAATGTTTTTCCTGTACAACAAGGCCGTCCAACAAGAAACCCAGTACAGATGCTGTGGGAGAGGGAAATGGCGTCCTGAACTATGATGACTGACTACCTGGTAATTTAAAAACATTATAATTTTGGTATTTTTAAGAAAAGTTTTCTCGTTTCAGGATCCATAGCTTCGTCTGTGATGAGTAAAACTGCTGCGCGGTAACCAGAGTATATACAACTATACTCCATTTTTTTTTTCCTGAGGCGAAGATGCACTTAACAGGTTCATGATGATTGACTGAATGCAACATGTCCAAAAACTATTTACTAACCCAAACTTCCCCCTCAGATATTTGTTTTCAGTTAATAATGCTAGATTATGAAGTTATGTTGCATTCAACCAATTATCACCAATCTGTCAAGTGCATCTTCGCCTCGATTAAAAAAACGGAGTATAGTGGTGCTATGCACAACAAACCTCGCCCGACAGCAGTTATTTTATTTTCAACTGTTTTCAAGCTAGCCCACTGAATATCCGTGATCTTGCATTTGACCTTTCAAAGTCACTGAAGATCAAAGATCATGGTGCCGGATGAAAGCGCATATGAGACTTCCTATATCTTGATAGCAATAAATATCTCTATCTTCAACCAGTTTCGAGCTGTAGTCCTTTGCATAACCATGACCTTGTTTGACCTTTCAGGGTCACTTAAAGGTCATGGTTCCAATTAAAAAAGCCCATATGGGTCTTCCTACATGTTGAGAATATCAAATATCTATCTGCAGCTGGTTTCGAGTTATAGCCCAGTGAATATCCATGACCTTTCAAGGTCACTCAGGGTCAAAGGTCTTGGTGCCAAATGAAAGCCCAGATTGGAGTGCCTGTATGTTGATAAAGTAAATATCTCTATCTTCAACTGGTTCCAAGTTATAGCCCTCTGAAAATCCGTGACCTTGATACTGACCTTTCAGGGTCAATTGATTACCTCCAAAGTCTAATAACTTTTTTTGGGAACCAGTGCCCACATATCTTTGAAAGTTTCATGCAATATCATTCAGCCGTTTTTCCGTAATGTTGCTAACAAACAAAGAAACAAGCAGAGAAACGACGAAAAACAATACCGCGCCGGACTCCGTCCGTGCGAGGTAAATATTGAGAAACTGGGTCCATGGGCATTAATTTTACATAAAAGCAGTACACATTCATTAAATTTGTTAAGAAAAAGCTTTCTGTTAAATGTTATACTGTCTCTATAACTTTGGAAGGAGCAATGTAATGATTTAAAAGACAATAGCTGGGGGAAAGAAAAAAAGGACATTGGTTTCCCCTTCAAAGCTCATAGTATTTACCCTGAAATCTGTTGTTGAAGCGCTCAAGTACATTGAATAAGCTTCAATAAAACAGAACTTACTAGTTTTAACGGTTACTGAGTTACAGCGCGTTAAATATCGAAAAACTTTGATCGTGTTCTTCTTCTTTGTTTTCTATTTTTGGCGATTAGACACTGTTACTAGGAGTCTCATTTCACATAACGCCTTACAGTGCCACAGCAGGCAAGGACGTGCCGGTAAACATGGGAAAATCAGCAATATAAAATATCCTTTTCTGCTTCTCTCTCAAAACACTTTGAAAATCATTCACATAAATCTGCAAAAACGGACATTGGTTGCTTTATTTGGCCACAGATCATTAGTTTGAATGCGGCTTGCTTTGGACCCACGAGCGTAATTATCAAAGGCCGCGAAGAAAAAAATTACGAGACGAGACAGGACTTTTGTTGAACTGGTGCCCTCAGCAGCCTTGGCACATCTCGCATTCCATAAAATGGAAACTCAAGAAATTCTTGGTGCCATTATATCAATAAGTAGGTCTTTAAAATAATAAGACTTTACACATAGATTACAATATTCTTCTGCTGTGTATTAATAACGATACCTAAACCTGGAAACGCAACTGTACTTTGTTATCGAAGCCTCATTGTTTGTGCTTGTATTTATTTAAGGTATTTCTATACACATACACAAACATAAATCTATTTTCCTACATATCTGTATATATAAAAGAGCCACGATATTTGTTTGTTTGTCCTTCAGTCACGCCCAACCAAGGGCCAGAGACCCCCAAACCCATGCATATTCTGACCTAGCGTGACCCAAGGATAGTTTTAGGGCCTTTAAAATTTAGATCTGGGTCATTTGAGGTCACTGGTAGAGTGTTCGCCTTTTTGGCCCGGGCAACACCGGGTACCCCCGTAGTTCATTTTTTGGCATGTAGCCTCACATGACCTTCAGTTCGGACATAGGCTAAGTGAGGTTGACTTCTGAGGTCGTTTGAGGTCACTGGTCGGAGGTCACTTGAGGTCACCGGTAATACACGATTCAACACTGGACCCAGCAGCTCAATTTTTGTCATGGAGACTCACATGACCTCCAGTTCAGACACAGGCTATAAGAGGTTGACCTCCGAGGTCGTTTAATGTCACTGGTCGGAGGTTATTTCAGGTCACCGGTAATACACGCTTGAACGACTTGACTCAGCAGCCCAGTTTTTGGTATGGAGGGTCACACTACCTCCAGTTCAGACATAGGCTAGGTGAGGTTGACTTCCAAGGTCATTCGAGGTCACTGGTCGGAAGTCATTTGAGGTCACCAGTAATAGTAAACAAGTGCACACAAATGTTGTGCGTTAGTCTGCGAAAGCTGAAATAGAACGTTCATGGACCTCTTATAATACCTTTTCAATAGGATGAAAGGTATAGTACATGGTCTTCCTGGAGCAGAATGAAAGACTGGACTAGAACATATAGCATTACAGTGTTCACCTTTTTGGCCGAGCAACACCGAGTACCCCTGCTAGTATATATATGTCTCATCTCATCTCATCAGCCAATTGAGTGTCCGAAGCGAGGACGGTAGCCAATGTATCTCTACCATGTGGCTTTGACTGTCTGGTAGAGATTGTATGTAGGGTGAAAAGTGCTTGTAAGTGTATTGTAGTGTTGGAGTGGCTTTGGATGTGTGTGTAGTCTGTGAACCAAGTGTACTTGGCCCGTGCAAGCCGACTGGGTGCAAGCATACTTTATAGTATGCGACACTGATTCAACCACAGCATCCCTGATGTCCGCCAATGCAATACGTGGCCAGAAGAACGCTCCCAAAGTTTATTACCCTGGCGGGGCGCGAACCCTCGTTCTTCAGTGTACGAAAACGCACACTTTACCACTGTACCACAGAGGCTCCATATATATATATATATATATATATATATATATATATATATATAAATAGATATAGATATATATAGATATATATATATATAGATAGATAGATAGATAGATAGATAGATAGATAGATAGATACACGAGTATATATTAGTTTTCAGTTAATATGCTGAACCTTTGTAACTAAAATTTTATGGGAGTGCTAAATGGTTTCTGTTCCTTTTCATACCAATGTAGTGTTTCCTACGCTGAGTGACAAGCCAAATGATACCGTCTAGAAGAGGGAAAATAATTCCTATGTTTGATGGTAATCGTACAACCAACAGACACTTTGTGGTCTGATAGATTAAGGCGCTGCACCCAGATGAGATCTATAAGATTTTACATGCTAGATAAGTTTTTAGCTATAGCTCAAGGGCTAGCAACAAGTCAGTTCCATGCTAAGTACTTTGACTAAGTAGTCTAGCCCCGGACGTCTTCGATCCTGCATATGGAAATAAAGAACTGGATAACAAGTAGATCCTACTGACTGACCCTTCAACATGGCATGAGAGTTACTGGTTGCCACACTTCCGATTAATTGCCAAGGCTGTTTTTGCAGAAAGGACAACGAAAGGATAATTCTGGATTTTCCTGTCTTCTTTTCATCCATCATTGAACCTATTTTTTTTTCCTTTATTCCACTAGCAGTGTTGGGGCCCGGGACAGGGCTTCTTAGTCTCTTCTCCTTAGAACTAAGATCAATCCTAATTTCGACTGGAAATTGACTGTAAAACTGATAATCACGTGGCCGATGTTTAGATGTTAACGTCACGAATGGGATACCAAGCCATTAGTTTCTGATGACAGTTTCTGATATACAAGACGATGATAAAAGACTCTGACATATTAGAATTAGTAAAGAAACTATTGTTTATGAAGTGTTTATCATCCCCTACCCTACAGGACGATCTACGGTAGTCAATGTTGCACCCATGTCCATAGTCGTAATGCTGGGTAAACAGACTCAAAGGAGGAAACTAACTTTGTCCAAGACTCAGATCAATCCGAGAATCGAACTCCAATAATATTCTTACTTATGCAGTGTGGATGTGCAAACCAGTGCAGTTCCGGTTTATTCAAAGAACATCATTGGTTTTCGCAAGTCATTGCTGACTGCACTCTGGAATGTGGGATGCAGGCTAATCGATTCTGACAACCAAACATGTTTCACAGACGCCTGTCAGAAGTTGGAAGCTTGCGTTCCTTCAATAATTTTAAGTTTTATCAGCCTGTGGACATCATTTTGACGCTGCGCACAGTATCGCATATGTTATGTTCTTGGCTTAGTTTCCTTGTCTAACCATCTGTTATTAACATTGTGGAAAAGCTACTGGATAAAACTGCACCAAATTCAAATAGTTGTTGATGACCATCAGAGGAATACATGCTTGAATTTGGCGCGAAAATGATCAAACGTTAAGGTCACAGGGCAAGGTCAAATGTTCCGTCCGTTGATTGTGTCAGGACCACATATGTAGGCCGCGGTGTTACACTCTATGAACGATCCTTCTCGTTATTTTTTTTTTTGGGGGGGCGGGGGGTCCCCACACTATGCTGCGCTTGCTCTGTTTTTTCTTTCTTACTTTATTGTCTCTTTCTTCTTCTTCTTCTACTTCTTCTCCTGTCTTTCTTTCTTTTCTTTCTTTCATTCTTTCTGCATGTCTTCCAAACACTATTTAATAGGTAACATTTCTTTAGTTCATCTCAAATTCTCGTCAAACTTGGTAGAATTATTCCTTGAACAAATACCTCCAGACACTTTTTTTTTTCTTTTTCCTTTGTTTAAAGCCAATTTATGTCTTTTAAAGGGATTAATGGGGTCAGACGCCAAACAACACAAACACACAATGCTGAAGATGCTCTGTTCATGTATGTTCATTCACCATCATGGCGATTTATATACTCAGTATACCGGTGTATTGTATCTGTGTCGAGGCCATCTTGCAAGCCCTTGGTAATGTCAATCTTTAATTTGCTTTTGTCTTTCCACCATCTTTACTACTGTCTTTAGTTTTGGGATGACCCTTTGTTGTGAAGTAGCTTAATGTGGATTATTTCCATTCCTTCACTGTGGAGGTTTTCCCAAAGTTAAGTAAACTCGTCTCGAGTTAGTAATAATTTAATAAAAGTAAGTTATCATAATTAAGAGATTTAGGGTAGTATAGCACGTGGCTTGAAAGATTTCTTAATACCTCTTTCTTAGTCATTTTTTCTGTACATTACACACCAATACCCTCTTGTATGTCACTGATGCACACTGTGTCGATATTAAAGTGACACAAACTATGCCCAAGACAACAGTGCGGTGTAATATGCAAAATAAGTCACTAAGGAAGAGCCTGTGCCAACTGAAATACAGCACTTAGCATAACAGGGAGGATTAAGCTGATGAATATAGCAGTCTGAAGTTAGTGTCAAAGCTGATAAGACTGACATAGGCAAATTAACGACCAATGTGTGCCCTTGGGATGTGAAGATGACTCGGATTCATGCCTGCTAACTGCACTGTGTCATTAACCTAACGACACTGATGGCAATTTGTTGATGCATTCCAGCTCAGTCAAAATGACCTGACTCAGCTTTTGAAGGAGACGGTGTTAATGCGAGGGGGATGGTGTTAATGTGAAGGAGATGGTGTTACTGTGAGGGAGATGGTGTTACTGTGAGGGAGATGGTGCTAACGTGAAGGAGATGGTGTTACTGTGAGGGAGATGGTGCTAATGTGAGGGAGATGGTGTTTCGGTGAGGGAGATGGTGTTACTGTGAGGGAGATGGTGTTACTGTGAGGGAGATGGTGTTACTGTGAGGGAGATGGTGTTACTGTGAGGGAGATGGTGTTAATGTGAGGGAGATGGTGTTACTGTGAGGGAGATGGTGTTACTGTGAGGGATATGGTGTTAATGTGTGGGAGATGGTGTTACTGTGGTGGTGATGGTGTTACTGTGATGGGGATGGTGTTAATGTGAGGAAGATGGTGTTAATGTGAGGGAGATGGTGCTAATGTGAGGGAGATGGTGCTAATGTGAGGGAGATGGTGTTACTGTGAGGGAGATGGTGGCAATGTGAGGGAGATGGTGCTAATGTGAGGGAGATGGTGTTAATGTGAGGGAGATGGTGCTAATGTGAGGGAGATGGTGTTACGGTGAGGGAGATGGTGTTACTGTGAGGGAGATGGTGTTACTGTGAGGGAGATGGTGTTACTGTGAGGGAGATGGTGTTACGGTGAGGGAGATGGTGTTACTGTGAGGGAGATGGTGTTACGGTGAGGGAGATGGTGTTACTATGAGGGAGATGGTGTGAATGTGAGGGAGATGGTGTTAATGTGAGGAAGATGGTGTTAATGAAGATAATATCTAACTCCTCCAGGTCGAAGTCTCTCTTAAACTTGCTAAAATCGCTGGGTTACAGTAAGAAAAATGCAAAAGTCACGTCCTTGAGTGGATAAGGTTAAAGTCAGCAATAAATGACTGCCAACTCCTAATCTTTCACTACTACGTAACGCAACATTTGATACGGCAACATTAAATACTGAAACATTTATTACTGCAACATTTAATACTGCAACATTTAATACTGCAATATTTAATACTGTAACATTTAAGTTCCTTCTCAGTAGCAAAGCCTCATTAATTTTGATTCACAGTACACTGTGGGCATCGCAGATCATGCTGCAGTCACTGATGGAATATAAAGAAGGTTCGGACAACCACAGCAGATAACTGTCGACGCACTCGATATGGCTCGTCGGCCCAATATTGGTTATGAACCACTGCAATACGTGCATGTGGAAGAGGCAGCGGGGCATTTCTTTGCAGTATCTTGCGTCTTTGGAGAGAGAGAGAGAGAGAGAGAGAGAGAGAGAGAGAGAGAGAGAGAGTTGTACATCTACAGTCCAGTGACCAGACTATTTCATTCAGCAAAAAATGGTGGGAACTGTGGTGGTGGTGTTGACAGCCGTGATGATGGCGGTGGCGGTGGTTTTGCTGGTGCTGGTGGTGATGGTAGCTGTAATGATAATTGTAGTGGTAGGTGTTGTGGTTGTGGTGATTGCTGTGATGATGGTGGCGGTGGTGGTGGCTGTGATGATAGTGGTGGCGGTGGTAGCTGTGATGGCGGTGATAGCTATGATGATGGTGGTGATGGTAGCTGTAATGGTGCTGATGGTTGTGCAGCTGTGATGATGGTTGTTGTGGTAGCTGTGATAATGCTGGTGGTGGTGTAACTGTGATGATAGTGCTGGTGGTGGTGGTAGAATTATGATGGTGGTAGCTGTGATGATGTTAGTGGTGGTGGTACCTGTAGTGGTGGTGGTGGTGGTGATGGTATCTGTGATGATTGTGGTGGTGGTGGTAGCTGTGATGATGATGATGGTGGTGCCTGTAGTGGTGATGGTGGTGGTGGTGGTGGTGGTAGCTGTGGTGATGGTACTGGTGGTGGTAGCTGTGATGGTGATGATGGTAGCTGTAGTGGTGGTGGTGATGGTATCTTTGATGATGATGGTGATGATGGTAGCCGTGATGAAACTGGTGGTGGTGGTGACAGCTGTGATGATGATGCTGACGATGGTAGCTGTGATGTTGGTGGTGGTGCTGAAGGTAGCTGTGATGGCAATGGTAGTGGTGGTGGTGCTTTTCAGAAACGGGTCTCATTTTGACAAGTGCTTTGGAGTCCGACAGAGCTGTAAAGCACTTGCTGCACAGCAAAGTGTGAATCAGAGACTGCTCTTATATGGACAAGTTCTCAGAGGCCCAATAAGGCCGTGAGACTCTTGTCACATACTGGATTTGAGGCGCCTAGTAAGATAAGTGACTAAGCGCCAATGAGTCCAAAATGGACTATCTTATACTACTGTCTTGCCACGGCCTACCCAGGGAATTCAGCCACTTGTGCCACCTCATGGGAACAATTTCGCTTGTAGCTCCAAATTCGCACCCTCAAAGCTCAACCTGGTTGAGATGAAACTTGTTCCAAGTCTCCACACCCACCGGAAGTTAAACAAGTGAAACTGGATGAGCTGTACAGCCTGACATCATGCATCTTTGACCAGCACCGAGACTACCTGGAAAATGTTTTTCCTGTACAACAAGGCCGTCCAACAAGAAACCCAGTACAGATGCTGTGGGAGAGGGAAATGGCGTCCTGAACTATAATGACTGACTACCTGGTAATTTAAAAACATTATAATTTTGGTATTTTTAAGAAAAGTTTTCTCGTTTCAGGATCCATAGCTTCGTCTGTGATGAGTAAAACTGCTGCGCGGTAACCAGAGTATATACAACTATACTCCATTTTTTTTTTCCTGAGGCGAAGATGCACTTAACAGGTTCATGATGATTGACTGAATGCAACATGTCCAAAAACTATTTACTAACCCAAACTTCCCCCTCAGATATTTGTTTTCAGTTAATAATGCTAGATTATGAAGTTATGTTGCATTCAACCAATTATCACCAATCTGTCAAGTGCATCTTCGCCTCGATTAAAAAAACGGAGTATAGTGGTGCTATGCACAACAAACCTCGCCCGACAGCAGTTATTTTATTTTCAACTGTTTTCAAGCTAGCCCACTGAATATCCGTGATCTTGCATTTGACCTTTCAAAGTCACTGAAGATCAAAGATCATGGTGCCGGATGAAAGCGCATATGAGACTTCCTATATCTTGATAGCAATAAATATCTCTATCTTCAACCAGTTTCGAGCTGTAGTCCTTTGCATAACCATGACCTTGTTTGACCTTTCAGGGTCACTTAAAGGTCATGGTTCCAATTAAAAAAGCCCATATGGGTCTTCCTACATGTTGAGAATATCAAATATCTGTCTGCAGCTGGTTTCGAGTTATAGCCCAGTGAATATCCATGACCTTTCAAGGTCACTCAGGGTCAAAGGTCTTGGTGCCAAATGAAAGCCCAGATTGGAGTGCCTGTATGTTGATAAAGTAAATATCTCTATCTTCAACTGGTTCCAAGTTATAGCCCTCTGAATATCCGTGACCTTGATACTGACCTTTCAGGGTCAATTGATAACCTCCAAAGTCTAATAACTTTTTTTGGGAACCAGTGCCCACATATCTTTGAAAGTTTCATGCAATATCATTCAGCCGTTTTTCCGTAATGTTGCTAACAAACAAAGAAACAAGCAGAGAAACGACGAAAAACAATACCGCGCCGGACTCCGTCCGTGCGAGGTAAATATTGAGAAACTGGGTCCATGGGCATTAATTTTACATAAAAGCAGTACACATTCATTAAATTTGTTAAGAAAAAGCTTTCTGTTAAATGTTATACTGTCTCTATAACTTTGGAAGGAGCAATGTAATGATTTAAAAGACAATAGCTGGGGGAAAGAAAAAAAGGACATTGATTTCCCCTTCAAAGCTCATAGTATTTACCCTGAAATCTGTTGTTGAAGCGCTCAAGTACATTGAATAAGCTTCAATAAAACAGAACTTACTAGTTTTAACGGTTACTGAGTTACAGCGCGTTAAAAAACGAAAAACTTTGATCGCGTTCTTCTTCTTTGTTTTCTATTTTTGGCGATTAGACACTGTTACTAGGAGTCTCATTTCACATAACGCCTTACAGTGCCACAGCAGGCAAGGACGTGCCGGTAAACATGGGAAAATCAGCAATATAAAATATCCTTTTCTGCTTCTCTCTCAAAACACTTTGAAAATCATTCACATAAATCTGCAAAAACGGACATTGGTTGCTTTATTTGGCCACAGATCATTAGTTTGAATGCGGCTTGTTTTGGACCCACGAGCGTAATTATCAAAGGCCGCGAAGAAAAAAATTACGAGACGAGACAGGACTTTTGTTGAACTGGTGCCCTCAGCAGCCTTGGCACATCTCGCATTCCATAAAAAGGAAACTCAAGAAATTCTTGGTGCCATTATATCAATAAGTAGGTCTTTAAAATAATAAGACTTTACACATAGATTACAATATTCTTCTGCTGTGTATTAATAACGATACCTAAACCTGGAAACGCAACTGTACTTTGTTATCGAAGCCTCATTGTTTGTGCTTGTATTTATTTAAGGTATTTCTATACACATACACAAACATAAATCTATTTTCCTACATATCTGTATATATAAAAGAGCCACGATATTTGTTTGTTTGTCCTTCAGTCACGCCCAACCAAGGGCCAGAGACCCCCAAACCCATGCATATTCTGACCTAGCGTGACCCAAGGATAGTTTTAGGGCCTTTAAAATTTAGATCTGGGTCATTTGAGGTCACTGGTAGAGTGTTCGCCTTTTTGGCCCGGGCAACACCGGGTACCCCCGTAGTTCATTTTTTGGCATGTAGCCTCACATGACCTTCAGTTCGGACATAGGCTAAGTGAGGTTGACTTCTGAGGTCGTTTGAGGTCACTGGTCGGAGGTCACTTGAGGTCACCGGTAATACACGATTCAACACTGGACCCAGCAGCTCAATTTTTGTCATGGAGACTCACATGACCTCCAGTTCAGACACAGGCTATAAGAGGTTGACCTCCGAGGTCGTTTAATGTCACTGGTCGGAGGTCATTTGAGGTCACCGGTAATACACGCTTGAACGACTTGACTCAGCAGCCCAGTTTTTGGTATGGAGGGTCACACTACCTCCAGTTCAGACATAGGCTAGGTGAGGTTGACTTCCAAGGTCATTCGAGGTCACTGGTCGGAAGTCATTTGAGGTCACCAGTAATAGTAAACAAGTGCACACAAATGTTGTGCGTTAGTCTGCGAAAGCTGAAATAGAACGTTCATGGACCTCTTATAATACCTTTTCAATAGGATGAAAGGTATAGTACATGGTCTTTCTGGAGCAGAATGAAAGACTGGACTAGAACATATAGCATTACAGTGTTCGCCTTTTTGGCCGAGCAACACCGAGTACCCCTGCTAGTATATATATGTCTCATCTCATCTCATCAGCCATTTGAGTGTCCGAAGCGAGGACGGTAGCCAATGTATCTCTACCATGTGGCTTTGACTGTCTGGTAGAGATTGTATGTAGGGTGAAAAGTGCTTGTAAGTGTATTGTAGTGTTGGAGTGGCTTTGGATGTGTGTGTAGTCTGTGAACCAAGTGTACTTGGCCCGTGCAAGCCGACTGGGTGCAAGCATACTTTATAGTATGCGACACTGATTCAACCACAGCATCCCTGATGTCCGCCAATGCAATACGTGGCCAGAAGAACGCTCCCAAAGTTTATTACCCTGGCGGGGCGCGAACCCTCGTTCTTCAGTGTACGAAAACGCACACTTTACCACTGTACCACAGAGGCTCCATATATATATATATATATAGATAGATAGATAGATAGATACACGAGTATATATTAGTTTTCAGTTAATATGCTGAACCTTTGTAACTAAAATTTTATGGGAGTGCTAATTGGTTTCTGTTCCTTATCATACCAATGTAATGTTTCCTACGCTGAGTGACAAGCCAAATGATACCGTCTAGAAGAGGGAAAATAATTCCTATGTTTGATGGTAATCGTACAACCAACAGACACTTTGTGGTCTGATAGATTAAGGCGCTGCACCCAGATGAGATCTATAAGATTTTACATGCTAGATAAGTTTTTAGCTATAGCTCAAGGGCTAGCAACAAGTCAGTTCCATGCTAAGTACTTTGACTAAGTAGTCTAGCCCCGGACGTCTTCGATCCTGCATATGGAAATAAAGAACTGGATAACAAGTAGATCCTACTGACTGACCCTTCAACATGGCATGAGAGTTACTGGTTGCCACACTTCCGATTAATTGCCAAGGCTGTTTTTGCAGAAAGGACAACGAAAGGATAATTCTGGATTTTCCTGTCTTTTCATCCATCATTGAATCTTTTTTTATTTTTTTTTTTTTTTTTTTTTTCCCCTTTATTCCAATAGCAGTGTTGGGGCCCGGGGCAGGGCTTCTTAGTCTCTTCTCCTTAGAACTAAGATCAATCCTAATTTCGACTGGAAATTGACTGTAAAACTGATAATCACGTGGCCGATGTTTAGATGTTAACGTCACGAATGGGATACCAAGCCATTAGTTTCTGATGACAGTTTCTGATATACAAGACGATGATAAAAGACTCTGACATATTAGAATTAGTAAAGAAACTATTGTTTATGAAGTGTTTATCATCCCCTACCCTACAGGACGATCTACGGTAGTCAATGTTGCACCCATGTCCATAGTCGTAATGCTGGGTAAACAGACTCAAAGGAGGAAACTAACTTTGTCCAAGACTCAGATCAATCCGAGAATCGAACTCCAATAATATTCTTACTTATGCAGTGTGGATGTGCAAACCAATGCAGTTCCGGTTTATTCAAAGAACATCTTTGGTTTCCGCAAGTCATTGCTGACTGCACTCTGGAATGTGGGATGCAGGCTAATCGATTCTGACAACCAAACATGTTTCACAGACGCCTGTCAGAAGTTGGAAGCTTGCGTTCCTTCAATAATTTTAAGTTTTATCAGCCTGTGGACATCATTTTGACGCTGCGCACAGTATCGCATATGTTATGTTCTTGGCTTAGTTTCCTTGTCTAACCATCTGTTATTAACATTGTGGAAAAGCTACTGAATAAAACTGCACCAAATTCAAATAGTTGTTGATGACCATCAGAGGAATACATGCTTGAATTTGGCGCGAAAATGATCAAACGTTAAGGTCACAGGGCAAGGTCAATTGTTCCGTCCGTTGATTGTGTCAGGATCACATATGTAGGCCGCGGTGTTGTACTCTATGAACGATCCTTCTCGTTATTTTTGCTGCTACCAGGCGGCTTTACTTAACTAGGAGAGACATCTGGAATGGAAATATTATAAAGAATTGCGTGATCGGTTTTGATTAGAGAACCCACCCATATGCTGAATAAAATAGAAAGGCGGTAGGAAGAAGGAAACTGATGTTATTATAGTGAAGGTGGTCGAGCAGACGGCAGTGACAAACCTCTCTCTCTCTCTCTGTACCTGCGGCTTGGACATTTCCCAGGGAAACCCACAAGCAAGCAGAGTAACCATGTTGTCTATGTGGATAATTTTAGTTACTGTGCTCCTGTGGCTTCTCGCACCTGCGTTCGCTAACAGTCTTATGATGAACGTTCAGCAGACTGGACACTGTTTTAAGCCGAAGTCAGTATAGTTCACTGTCGTTACAATGGCTGTGTTTATTGTTGCAGACGAGACTTGGCAGCAGCTCTTCCTCAGATATTTACTTTGTACGCTACACCTATGTACTTTCAGTTGTACTAATGAGGCAAACTGTGTTGACTTTAAAAATTTAAAAAGCAAATATCGTAGAGTATCACGGTGAAAAATGCATCGGAAAACTAGCAAGAAAAAACAGGTACGAAGTCTCCTCTGCAACCTCGAATTCATCCATAAGCGTTTGGCAGCCCCGTGTGACGTCATGGGGGCGGGGTCACATGCAGAACACTTATATACCAACCCCGGGCCTGACGTGCCAGCATTTCAACCTCTTAACTGCTGAGTATACAGCAGGGGATTCATATTTAGCCAAGAGTGATCTTGCGGTCAGAACGCCCCATTCCGGTGTGTCAGTCTTGGATAGGTTCGATCCTCAAGATGTGACTATAGGTGTTCCGATCATTTAATGCCTCCATGAGAGGTGGCTGACCATCTACCCTTAAATGAACTGAACTAGGGTAGCCTAGCCACGGGCTCTTACGCCTCGAAGGGGATAAAATGGGTTTGGGTGTTACCTAACCTTATGTTACCACTCCGATGACGTACATTATGTTGCACTATTGCTACCTCCAGACGATTTTATTCTGCCTGCGAGGATCCTTTCACTGTGAAGGCTTTTTCTTTTTTTTTTTTTTTTCTCATTTTTTCCTGGCCTATCGACCATTGGGGCCAAAGCCCCTGGTCATTAAGGCCGTATATATATATATATATATATATATATATATATATATATATATATATATACAGTATAAACATATATACACACACACACTTCCATGCATATATACAGGCACACTTTCATGCTCACGTACAGTATATATATATATATATATATATATATATATATATATATATATATATATATATATATATATTTTTTTTTTTTTTTTTTTTTTTTTTAAGATTTTTTGACCTTACATTATTCATAAACATAAATACCTAATCTAAAGACCCTAAACCTAATCACCTAACAGACAAATCGCTAACCTATAGTAAATCCTACAGAGACCAATAGCTAGACCGACACTAATGGAAAAAATACCTCGACTAACAGAACACCATCGACTGCAGATATGTAATGCCTTTCTACATTACATACCTGCACTAATCACCTGATGACTGTCAATCGAGGCATAACCTAATATAAGGGACATCAATATATGAAAGGGAACCAGACGAGTCAGGAACATTTCCATATACGTCAGCTGTCGGCCCTAATTAGGACAACTTAATCAAGATGGTATAATGTATTTACCTAATATGTACAAAAAGTGAAGAACCTCGCCCAATAGACGACCATCGACTGCAAGTGCTCAATACCTTTCTATATTGCACACTTGCACTCATCAGCTGGTGACTGTCAGGCGAGGAACTTGGCTTAATGTAGGGGACATCAATATTAGAAATAGATCAGTGGGAGGAGGAACTATTTCAAATATGTTAACTGTCAACCCTAATAGTACAATATTTAGGCTACATATTTACAGTTGATAAAAACCAAAACCATGTAGTAAAAAAGTCACATCACTCTGATCAGTCCGGTCTCTCTCAAGAAAGCCATCAATTTATCAGTCATAACAACGTCCCCATCACCCAAGATGGTGGAAAGGGTGAAGGGGACATCTGCTGCGCCGCAGTAATTTATAAGTGCAGGATAATATGACTGATAGATATCACCGCATCACAGATGTCACAGTGCGGTGGGAATCGTCTTTCCATATAAGGTTTCATATGCGTTAACATGGTGGCATTAAGCCGTAGACGAGCCAACACTTTTTCTTCCAGGCCCAGGTACGGCTTACACGTTCGAATATTTAGTCTGGTCCACTGACCTTGGCACAGAAGATTTATTGATTTCTTTTCGAGAGAGAGACTTGACCGTAGATCACGAGGAACGTCCCAAGTCTCCTCGAGCTCTACAGCCGACTTTGCAAGTAAGTCAGCCTGCTCATTGCCGTAGATGCGACAATGACCAGGCACCCAGATCAGCATGAATGACTTGTTGCATGAATGAAACTTATTAACGATGCGGCCTTGGATCTCGTGAGAGTCCGTAGTACAAGATGCAATTGCCTGAAGGGCTGATTTTGAATCTGAAAATATGACAAATGAGTCATGCCTAGAATGAAGAGCATAGTCTATGGCTTTGTCAATAGCAAAAAGTTCGGAGGTAAACACACATGTATGAGTCGGCAACCGATACCTGAGGGCACTTTCGGTCGACCATACACTTGCACCCACACATTTACTCGTCTTGGAACCGTCAGTGTACAATTAGTGGGACCCCAAGTGACGCACGATGATGTTACGAAACAAGTGGTGGACCTTCGCCTCCGGCGCCTTGGCCTTTGGTCCTGGGAGCCATGATACATCAATGGTAAAGCTGGGTGGCTCCCAAGGCGCTATATTTTTTTACACCAACTTGTCAGTCACTGAGGTCCACACCAAGCTCCTGAGTCAGTAAGTGGAGGCGAATGGCAAGTGGCCGACGCACCCCCTGCAGAAGGTGGTGGTATTGACACGGGGGGGGGTACAGGCCACATTGCCGATATTACTTTTCCTAAATGTTCTTAGTCCATAGGACAAGGCCAGGTGGTCACGACGAATACGGAGGAGAGGCACATTCACCTCCACTTCCATACGAGCTACACGGGTACACCGGACGGCTCCAAGACACATTCACAAACATTTATTCTGCAACACATCCAATTCTTTCAGCATGGCATCGGATGCCGAGCCATACACCTGTGCTCCATAGTCTAGCTTTGATCGAATAAGGGACTTATACGCCATTAATAATGATTTCCTGTCGGCACCCCATGTAGTACCTGCTAGGTACTTGAGGACATTTACGGATTTATCACAACGAGCAAGCAAATTATTAACATGAATTTTGAAGTTCATCCAGCAACCAAAATGTATTCCCAAAAACTCTACAGAATTTTGAAAAGGAACCACCTGATTATCCAAAGTTAAACACAAATTAGGTACGTTACGAGTAGTAAAAACTACAGCAGCACACTTAGGGACGGAAAACTTAAATCCCCACTGCAAGGCCCATTGGTGGACGGTGTCAAGGGCTGCTTTAATCCTCCCAGCCGAAAGTTTTGCATTATGGGAAGAGTGCCATATTGCACAATCATCAGCGTAGAGCGAGTATTTAAGATTCCTCGGGATGGGAGCTGATGACAGAATATAATTGATCTATCTATATATTGCCAGACGCCTCAATCATTGATCATAATGTTAAATAGAGTAGGACTAAGCACACTTCCCTGCAGCACCCCATTTTCCTGGATAAATATATCCGACGTTATGTTATGGAGCAATTTGACAGAGAAAGTCCTGTCCCTTAAGAAATTTGAAATAAAAATGGGCAAATTTCCTTTTAAACCATAAGCATAGAGCTTCATTAGTATACCGTGCTGCCATGTCATGTCATAGGCTTTATGGATGTCCAAAAACACCCCTATCATGAATTCTTTATTGGCAAATGCCTCTACAATACAATGCTCCAAATTCATTAAATGATCTAGTGAACTTCTGTATTTACGGGAGCCACATTGTTGATCATTTAACAAATTCTTCGACTCTAAAACAAAAAGAAGCCTATTATTAACCATTCGTTCCATGACCTTACATAGACAAGAAGTCAACACAATAGGACAAAATGAAGTGGGATTCATAAGACGACCAGCCTCTTTGGGTATCGGTATGACGTGCTCAAAGTGCTATGAGTTTGGGAATGTTCAAGATGCCCAAATCTCATTGTACAATGCTAAAATCTTAATCAGGTTGTCCTAATTAAGATGCTGGATCATACTGTACTTGATGGTGTCTGGTCCAGGGCTGGTGTCTTTACAGGATTTAAGGGCAAGGAGCAGTTCATCTAGCGTAAACTCTTTGTTGTACGGGAAGTCTACATCTTCTGTGGCAAAGTCAATGATCTGTAGCTCAGCCATGCGTTTATGATGTTGGAAATGTGGATCATAATTGGTTGAGCTACTTACATGAGAAAAACTCCTGGCGAGGATGTTAGCAATGTCCACGGGCTCATTATAAATGTTTTTATTTACCTGCAGGGTGGTCACAGGGATTTTCGGGCCTTTATTATTTAATATTCTTATAGTGGACCAGACTTTACTTGAGAAGGATCCCCAATCTGCTTTCTTATAATTAAATTTTGGAGGTGGAGGGTCTGAAAAGATGTCACGTGTAAAAGAAAGACAGATGGGTAAATGATCACTTCCCAAGGAGTCGTCGTAAGGGTCCCATGAGAAATCTTTATGTATACCAGGGGAGGCCAAAGATAAGACAATGGCCAAAAAGTTACCAGTACGATCATCTACATGAGTCGCTCTACCATCGTTCAGAAGACAGAGGTTGGACTGTAGTATTAGGTCGGCTACTTGCTTCCCACGACCATCAATCCTTAAGCTACCCGAATGATAGTGATTGGCGTTAAAATCGCCCAACACTAACTTATTTCCAGGAAAATGTTCAAATAGTGAATTTAAAGCATCACTATCAATGAGGCCATGTGGATGACAGTACAAAGGGGAAATAGACAGATACGTGTTATTAAATTTTACTCTGCATGCGACAGCTTCCAGAGTAGAATTTAGAATCACTTCCGTTTGTGGGTGGGATTTGTGTGTGTATATAGCCACTCCATGACCTTCATATCTTCTATACGAATGGTAGTGTTTTAAGTGTGGAGGATCAGGATGATCCTCCAGGCGCGTCTCCTGTAAACAAACAACGTCTGGCCTGTGTATTGAAAGCAAGATTTCTATATTTTGTTTCTTATTCCCAACACCTCTACAATTCCACTGTAATATAGTGAATGCGGCGGTTTAATATGTACTAATGCTCTTAGTCTTTTTTTGTTGCCCGCCAGCAGGCGAACGACTACCAGGGGACCTATCCCGGTGCTTGGAGACAGAAACCTCCATTTTCTCATCAATAATGAGGGTCCCAGATTCCACCGAGGAAGAGCTACCTTTTCTCTCCCTCGCTGGGCCAGGAACAGGTAAGACATGAGGTCGTGACTTAGTGAGGGTGGTCATATTATTCTTACTAGTTTAGGCTTGACTGACTGAGAGGCAGCAGCAGTCTGAGAGTAAGAAGTTGCAGTGGCGATGTCAGTCTGAGAGGTGGATTGGACAGGAGGCTGAGATGGAGAGGTAGAGTGTGTGGCAAGAGGAACCGGTTCAGGATCAGTCTGTGTTTCAACAGAGCACATCACGAGATGGGACATCACCGCCGAAATATAGGATCTATTCGGTGTGGGAGTTGCATGCAACTCCCTCACCTTTTTCCTTGCTTCGTAGTAGGAGATACCTTCTGTCACCTTCACCGCGCAGACCTCTTTCTCCTCCTTCCACTTGGGACAATCCCTAGAGGAAGTGGAGTGAGTACCCTTGCAATGGAAGCAACAGATAGTCTCGAACAGACAGTCTTGGATGTGCAGTGTTCAACATCGTGACCCTGTGTTGCACATTTGCTATACACTGGTTGCGAAGCCCGACAAGTCTTATCTGTGTGTCCATAGAGCTGACAATTCAAACATCTAAGAGGGTTAGGGATAAACGGTCATACGTTAAGTATTTCATAACCAACTGTAATCCGCGAAGGGAGTACAACCTTGCCAAAAGTCAGTACAATCGTTGCAGTCTTCTTCCTTATGCCTTCCGTGAATATAGTAATAAACCGTGCATCAATGACGTCTTGCGTAGCTAGTTCATGTATGTTATCGTTCTCCTCCATAACCATGAGATCCCTGCAAGTGATAACTCCTTTGCAGGATTTCATGGAAACCGGAATCTTCGACTCGACGTCATGACAATGAAACTTGCGCAGCTTTAACAAGTCCTTTACCTGAGAGGAGTTGAAAGTCTTTACAAGGAGGTCTCCATTTCCAAGTTTTTTTTACTTGTTCCACCTCTCCCGCACAGTGGTCAATCACCTTGACAATGAAGGGATTGAGTCTGGACAGGGGAGTGATACCTAGAGTATGAATAGTTACAAAGGTCGCATTCCCTACAGGAATTTCAAGTGGGGCTCGAGTCTGGTGTCCGTCAGTCTGGGGGTGGTCAGTCACATCACACCTATTGTCGGCAGGACCACCTCCCCCCCTGAAGGGGGGGGAGGCAGCAGGGGCGTCCTACATAGTATGGGAAGAGAGAGAAAAACGAGCAAGGGACTAAGCACCCAGGGAAGACACACCTAGTCTGAGATTCCCCTCTCAAACCATTCTCGGGAGGACGGACCTGTGTAAAACTCACACCCCAGAGCGATCAGTGGGGGGTACACTCCAGGGGTGAGTAAGCAAAGGCAATCTCAGTAAGTAGATATAGACACCTACTATATCTATTAATCATCTCAGCATACACCTCATCAACCCAAACTGCTTTCCCATTTTTCAGCCGTTTCACAGCGTTCTTCACCTGTGTGAGTGTCACGTTTCCTATCACTGCATTCCTTCTCTGCACACCCCCAAAACCAATTATGTTTAACCCGCTCTGCTCTCTCTATTCCCATTCATCAGACTTTCAAAATATTCTTTCCATCTGGTCCTTACTTCATCCCCACGGGTTAATCTGCCACTTACATTCTTCACACTTTCACAATTAATTTTTCTGTCACTTCTACATTTCCACACCTCTTTCCAGAATAACTTCCTATTTTCAGAGTTATTTGCATTCATTTTTCTTCCTAGATCATCATTTACCTCCTTCTTTTCCCTCTTGACTAATCTCTTTACGTGCTCCTTGCTGTCAGTGTATTCAGTTCTTATTTCAACTGAACTCCTGTGCTGTAACCACTCTAGCCACTCCTCTTTTCCTCCACTGCTCTCTTAACCTCTTCATCCCACCATGCCGTACCTTTCTTCTTTGTTGTTACCCTTGCCACAGCACACACCGCTTTAGCGGTGTCTTGATCGGTAGAAAGGTGGCCTGCAGTCCTTCGGGCCCTAAGTTCAAATCCCTCTTGGGGCAGGGAGCAGTTTAAGCAATTGAATTTCAGTAAAAGCAGACTTTACTGATCTACCAGATGACCCGCCGACATCTCGTTAAAATACCCTCGCTAATACCAATACACAAGTCCTGTATGAGACAGCCCTAGCTTGTATTCAATATGGACGGTGGGTATTAGCGCCGAAGTGGTGACATGTAGAGGTGTATGATATGTAGGAGGACTACTGGACCCTGGGCCTTGAGAGCAGGCTGTGAATCCTATGCTCAGAGTCGGACATGTATATATATATATATATATATATATATATATATATATATATATATATATATATATATAATCCATCCGTCCATCCATCCATCCATCATCCAATCCAACGTTGCTCCATGAGGAGCGTAGGAGCCTGGGGCTAGGGAGTTGGTCCTGACATTTAAGATGAGAGTGACCAACCTCACTCATCTCTGAGCGGCATTACGTGTACAATAAACCCCAACCACCCCTTGGATATAAACCTTCACTGGCTCAATCCGACTGGAGCACAATAATTACGCACTAAACCACCAGGTGCCATATATATATATATATATATATATATATATATATATATATATATATATATATATATATACAGTATATATGCAGTCCACAGGCTGCCCAGATCCATTTTATTCCAATTCACTGACTAACTCCTCCCCTACTTTGGTCCTGTATTCATCTGCCATTTCTTTGATCCTCAGCTTCTCGACTTTCAGTCTTTCTCCCTGACTGCTCCTATTTCTCCTGGTGCACTTCATTCCTCTCAGTTTGATCTTGCCTACCACAATTATATGATCTGACAGACCTCCACATCGTCCTCTCACGACTCTCGTATCAGCAACCATTCCCAGGATCGACCTCTCTACGAACACATAATCAATCAGGCTCCTTTCAACACGATCCCCGTTCCGTCTATACCTAGTATATTTATGTGCATCTTTGTGTTTGAAATACGAATTATAAATGCACAACCCCCTTTCCTGACACATGTCCTTCAGTCGCTTCCCATTATCATTTTCTCCGGGCACTCCACTACAACCCATTAGGTAATCCTCGGGACCAGTGCCTACTCTTTCATTTGTATCACTCATGTCGTTCAATTTATAGCTCCTGGGCATTTCTCTCACTGATTCATCCACCTCATCCCAAAACCTGTCTTTCTCTCTCTCTCACTCCTATCAACACACGGTGGATACGCTACAATCAGCGCCACTTTTACCTTCTCAGACTTGAACTTGACCTACATACATCTCGAACTGACACATTTGTGATCTCTCATTCCACTCTGCCACACTTCATTCATCAACAAAGCAACTCCTTCCTTGCATCTTCTTCGCCCATTCATGCCCGTCCTCACACACTTTACACCCTCCCACTCCTCCACTTCACACCCTTTCGTCTTTCTTTCACACAATGCCATCACGGCATATCTTGCACTTCTGAACACATTCACCACTTCCACCCTCTTGCTCTCCTCATTCACACCTGTCGCATTCCACATGGCCATGTGAATCTGCCTATTTGCTTGGGGCCCTGGGGAGGTATTGGGCCCTCCGAGGCTCTCCGAAACCAGATGAAATACAAATTAGAAATGCTGCAAAAGTTAGTAGATGCTTTGCATAACGACGACTTTTTGGAGGAACCAGACGCAGTTGCAGCAATGCTTTAATAAACTAACAACTGTCAATTTTATGAAAATCAGTGACAGAATCAAGTTCTGATATTATTTTACTTAAGTGTTCAGTATGTGTTGGTTCATGAGTGTTCCTATTTTTTAAGATTTCTTCAATTTGAAAAAAATTATGTAACAAACTGTTTTTTGAAGGTTCAGAATATTTTTTGATACCACCAGACAATCTTTCTCTGCTACCACCAGCTGCAAAAATCCAAAAGAAGAATGTGCCTCTCTAAAATGAATATATTTAGTAACTTCCCTCCCATTAGTGTCTATCGTGAACCTTGTCAATTCTCTTCCATTCTGCTTTATATAGAAATCAGGGAAACGTTTTCTAGTCTGTTCTGAAAAATTGTCGAAATTGTTGATTCTGTCCCGTTCATTTTCATATTCAGCTTGCATTTTATGTCTTACTTCATTTGTCACTGTTTTGGTTAACCTTGGGGTCGACTTTACTTGCTTCAGGCAAGACTTGGCCACACCTTTAAACACTGTAGGAAAGTCCAGCTGGACGTTTTCCTCCCCAAACTGTGACCCAGTCGCAGTCAATGTGTGATGCACAAATCCAGATTTCTAACCTGTCTTTCAAACTTTCTGGATTATTTGGCATCACTCTGATCCATGCTTGACGCTTTTGTTTGTCAGCAGGGAAGCAAACCAGAGGACTGTATGGCCCCCCTTTATAGTTTCCACGACAGTTGAATGCAGCGCACCGCTTAGGCATTATTCCTGAAAGAAAAAAGTAATAATACCCACTTAACCATACAATTACAGTGTGTGTGTTGAATTAACATGATTTCGCTCAGAATATGACAAAAATAGTTAGTTGCCTAAAGAGGAAAGTAAGTTTTCCGGTGCACAATCAGCTTATCTCACGCGCAGTGTTCCACACCTGTGTAAGAATTTACATTTAATGCGTCTGTATGGTGGGGATATGGATGGCTCGCTGAAAAAGTAGCTTAGGGGTGTGTGTCTTTGAAACTGTGAATGAGTGGGTGTGTTACTGTGAATCAGAGACACAACTGCTTTCATGATGACATAATTAATGGAAGCAAGTTTCAGACCCCGAGACCGCTCCTTACCAGTCCATATCTAAAGGCGTCTATGGTTCATCGCTCTGCTAAAATAAATTCATTTGTACTAAATGGTCTGAACTTTCCAACTCGAATTCTTCCCACT
Source organism: Coenobita brevimanus (assembly GCF_032717465.1). Classification (NCBI taxonomy): domain Eukaryota; kingdom Metazoa; phylum Arthropoda; class Malacostraca; order Decapoda; family Coenobitidae; genus Coenobita; species Coenobita brevimanus. Next base: position 23,543,323 of record NC_137013.1, on the reverse strand, counting down.
CCTTCTAGCACCTTGCCAAAAACGTTCTAGTAACTTTACCTCATCATCCTTCCCTCCTCTTTTAAACTTTAATGGCTCTGTTGCTATTTCTTCTACTGACAAAGCAGAACTCTTTACTCAGACTTAAACTATTCTGGTACTTTTCCTCAATCACTTCCCCCTTCTGACTTCCTCATAGCTGACATTAAAATTTCTTCAATTGATGTATTTTCTGCCATCACTGGCCTCAATACTAACATGGCATATGGGTCTGATGTGGTCCCTCCTGTCGCCCTCAAGAACTGTGCTTCCGTGCTTACACCCTGCCTAGGTGAACTCTTTTACCTTTGTCTTTCAGCTTGTACCTTTCCTTCTTGCCGGAAGTTTGCTCACATTCAGGCAGTCCTGTGACCATTCCCAACCTCTAACTATAGCCCAACTGCTTTAACATCCTGTGTCTCAAAAGTTTTCGAGTCTATTCTTATAAAAAAAAAAAAAAAAATAAAGCATCTTTCGTATCACAACACTCTTTCGGATCGTCAGTATGGGTTCCGTCAGGGACGCTCCACTAGCGATCTTCTCACCTACCTCTAAGACTCCTGATCATCCTCCTTTCGGGACTTTAGCGAAAGCTTTGCCATTGCACTTGACATCTCAAAGGCTTTCGATCGAGTCTAACATAAATCTTTAATTTCTAAACTGTCCACTTACGGTTTCTGTCCTTCTGTCTGTGCCTTCATCTCTAGCTTCCTTTCTTGTCGTACTATAGCTGCTGTTGTAGACGGCCATCGTTCTTCTCCTAGATCTATCAACAGTGGTGTTCCTCAGGGGTCTGTCCTATTACCAGCTCTCTTCCTTTTATTCATCAATGACTTTCTAAGCTGTATATCTAACCGTATCCACTCACATGCTGATTACTCCACTCTTCATCTTTCCATTTACTTCCCACAGGGTCCATCTCAGCAGTTACTTCAATAAACAAAGAATGAGACTATGGCACAACTAATTTCTGGCTTGGCTTGTATCTCTGACAGGGATAAAAGTAATCTTGTTGTTGTTAATGCATCAAAAACCATGTTCTTACACCTATCAACCCAACAAAATCTTCCACAGGAGTACCCGCTAATGTCTGATAATATCAAGCTCAATCCTGCATCATCCTTAAACATGCTTGGGGTTTCATTCTCTCGGGATTTATCTTGAAAAGATCATATTACATCTCATGTAAAATCTGCTTCCAAGAGATTGAGTGTACTTTCCTCCTGCACCGTTGTAGACTGTATACACGGGTTTTATTCGCCCCTGTGTAGAGTACAACTCTCATGTGAGGGGAAGCTCCCCACATACAGCTCTTCTCAACGAGGTGGAGTGAAAGGTCTTTCGTCTCATTAACTCTCCTCCTCTTACCGGCTCCCTTCAACCTCTGTGTCTTCTCCGGACTGTTTTGTGTGTGTGTGTGTGTGTGTGTGTGTGTGTGTGTGTGTGTGTGTGTGTGTGTGTGTGTGTGTGTGAGACTCTGGGGAAAGGCTTCAGGACCTATACCCAGGGCATATCCCCAAGGCCCAGTAGTCTTCCTACATCTCCAGATGTCACCATTTCAGCGGTTATACCCACCGTCCATATTGAGTACATGCTAGGGCTTTCTCATACAGGACTGATGTTTTGGTATTAGCGGGGGTGTTTTTACGACATGTTGGCGGTTCTTCTGGCAGAGCAGCGAAGTCTACTTTCTATGAAATTTAAATCCATGAACTGTTCCCTGTCCCAGCGGGGATTTGAACCGGGGTCAGTTAGGACTGCAGGCCATCTCCCTACTGACTGAGCCACTGCCTCTCTTCTATCGCTACTTCAATGGTCACTGTTTCTCTGGACTGTCTGCTTGCATCCCTCCACCATTACGACGGGCACATAGCACCCGTCTACCAATAGTCTCATCCCTTTTCCGTCCAGCTCCCCATTTCAAGACTTAACCGTTACTCGCAGTCCTTCATGTATGCAACAGGTCAACTCTGGAACTGTCTCCCTCTGGCTGTATTTCCTACTTCCTATGGTCTCCAGTCTTTCAAACGGAGTGTGTCCAGGCATCTCAAAATGAACGATCTTGAATTTTGCTCTCTTGTATTGTTTTCGTTTTTTCTTAGAGGGAATGGTTTGTGCCCTCCTGGCCTTTGGTTCCTTCTTCCTTGCATAAGAGATAAAATAAATATGCATCGGTATGTCTATAGAAGGCGGGGTGGACGGAGGTTATGGTGGAGTGTTTATGTCTACATAAATAGCTGTATGACTGCAGGTTTTTCCCAGCCAAAATTTTATAAATTTCTGTTAGTATCATATGTAAATATTAGTCCATCCCGGTATGACGTAGTGTTATATGGATATGATCACAGTTGTGTGTTGGTGGACTCACTTTAATACATGAAGATACAGTGTGTATTCACCTAAGGTATTTTAATTTACATGCCCGGTTGCCCCTCTGCACAAGAATTTTAATAATACAACGAAATATTATTCGTTCGATGACTTGGTCTTTCCCGAAAGCTGTTTATTTTCCCGAAAGCTCTTTTCTAACACACTGAGTCGTGTGAAGGATCCAGAGTAAAACGTCGGTCTGTTTCGAATCACCTGAGACATTATGCACAGAATAGGCGATGTATTGGTTGTCATTATAGACTACATCACCAGACCCATGCACTAACAGTAATACTGGTATATTCTGGTAGGATCACTACAGAGTTAATATTGGTATACTACTAGTGACTACTGTGAACCAGATCGGTGCTAGTGTAAGTGTCAGGCCCGTCTAGACAGTAACTCGTAGTCCAGTAAGACAGGGACGGCCTTAATACCCCCACTATTGCTGGTCCACATTTTAATGGAGCCAACTGTACAACACCAGTCGTATTGTGTAGCTGTCAAAAATGCTTTGGATTTTAATTATTTTTTAAATACCGTTTTATTGCATCGCTGGCTGGGAGATTTCCGACATTATTGGTCGCTTTATCTCTCACAGTTTTATCTCTCTTTTTACATTTCTCCATGTCTCCATGTCTGAATATCATCTTAACTGATTGTGAATCATAGTTTCAGAAATTTTATCAATAAAGAGAGGCGGGCAAGGCTGTAATGAATTTAATACGATTTTCTCGCCAGTTTTTCACTTCTTTACGACAGTCTTCCAAAGTGGAAGCCTTCTTCTCGTAACCATTTTTCGGATTTCGTTTAATCTGCTACTGCTTTATGATGTTTCCACATATACAGTAGGCTTGCCCAGTGCGCGTCATCACAGTGCGCGAATTGCATTGTGCACGAGTGACCAAAAATTATAACGAAAAACCTTGAATGCGCGAGTTTACCCCACAAAACACGAGGTAGAGGCAAGAAGTGGCTTAAAAACGCCATTTTCCATCAGTACGGAACACCCTCCCCCCCACACAACGCACCAATAGTGACCCAGAGGTTCATGGGGAAGGTGCTCAAGAGATGACTACAATACGATATCGCCAATAACAGCTTCAATAATAACGTTTTCGGCAATAACAGTAAGTTAGAATAGATACCCAGTTTCTATAATAATGATGTTTATTTCGTGAATACCAAATTATTATACTGCCAATACGTCCATAACAAGATGAGGAATGAAACAAACAAGCAAGAAGAGATGAAGGAAATTGCCGAAAATGTGAGCAGTGCCAACGGCCATACAACGTTGAGTACACCGCTTCCCGTCCGATCAGCGAAGTTAAGCAACGTTGGGTCTGGTTAGTACTTGGATGGGTGACCGCCTGGGAACACCAGATGCTGTTGGCATCCCGATGTGTCAAGTGGGGTTGGTGGAGGGTTAGTGCCCCTCCCTGTAAAACAATTAACTCTAAGCCGTTGGCCACCCCGTTTGGGATACATGGCGTCTGGCAATGAATGAATGATGTGAGCAGTAGTGAGGAGAAGAGGGAGGAACCTCCCCTCACCACCTCCCCTGACTCGCCCACCGCCGTCCTCCACTGCCCCACCTGACTCACCAGCCGCCTCCCTCTCCACCTTCACAGCCCCACCTGACTCACCTGCTTCACCTGGCATACCTGCAACCCCCACCATAATGACTGTTGCTGCACTCTGGAAGAAATGTAACATTCAAGAGGCCGTAAATTTCTTCATGAAAGCCTGGAATAATACAACATTGGCAACCGTTAAACAAGCGTGGTGCGGCTGGGGTGGTGGCGGGGGCACTGTAAGTGCTTGCCGCGCCTCAGAACTCTTAATGTTTAAATCCATCAGGCCTGTCGTCTACTATTGTTAAGGTGACTGCCCGTATTTTTGTTATTGCAGCTATATCTGTAGTACAAAGTCTGAAAAATTTGACCTTTTTTATGTCTCTAAGGGCCAAAAAATGTCCAGGTATTATGGGGTACCGCCCATATGTAATTTTTCCCATAAGATTATGTATTCTCAGTGCACGAATTCCCAGTGCGCTAGGTCGTGGACCACCCAATCTCTTGCGCACGGTGCGAGCCTACTGTATAGTATCATATTTTACTGTTGGTATGTAGATGAAGCTTTGATTTGTTTTCTTTTTCTTTTTTAGCATGCAGTTGAGGCACCTTGCCTGTGGCATAAAAATATTGCCAAAGACCTGCCACCTTGTGAAAGGGAAGACTTCGTTTATGCGAGTCTCTTTCAGATATCTATATAACTGTGATTTTCTCATGCCTTCTCTCTCTCTCTCTCTCTCTCTTACTTTTCCAGATGAACCTCACTTTGTCAATTCTGTATATAGTAGCACTCGTTTTACCTCTTTTCTTAAAGTAAGTTTTTGACAAGTCGTACGTCCAGGGGATCGTGAGTGTCACGAGTCGGCTAGTGGCATTGGCTTTTATGGGAAACCACGAACTCAAGTGGAATCCCAGTTTATAGTTCAGTTAACCGCTCATTCGGACGGAAGCTTTGTCAAATCAATTTTTCATTGTCATACGTGATCGTCTTTGTGTGAGACATTAGCGCTTCCACTGAGCGATTTGTTTTGGGCGCGTTTCGCTCACTCGACCGTTAAAAAATGCGGCATAGTGCTCCCCTTTTCTTTCCCACGACTTACTCAGTCCAGTGTTTGCTTTGACGGAGAGAGGTACTGTGCTCCAGAAGTGTGAGAGGAGAGGTCATCTAGCACCCAGACTCCACTAGACTACAGTTCTCCAGACTCCCACCCTCCTTTGGGTGATACACAGCATTCATTGGCCAGTATTTCTTTTCGTTTTTCCTAGTCTTAAGAGCTTAGTTAAGGTGTTTTTCCTAGGCGTAAGAATTTAGCTCTTGTGTGAGTGAGTGAGTGCGATCTCATTAATTTGATTTTGAAATGTAACGTTAAATTTATTTTGTAATCAATAAATTTAACAGTTCTTTTTCTTGAGCTTAATGTAATGTAAACTCTTGTTTCATTTCTCTGCAATTAAGCCTATTTCTCTTATAGCTCCTAGCTTGCATAAACGTTTGCCATTCATAACTGGTACTTAGGCCAGTCTTGTGTATTAAGCTTAAAATCCGTTGTGCCTCCTAGGAGTTAAGCATCAGCAAGAACCTGATACTATTATTAGTATTTGTTATTTATTGTCAGGGGTGAAGTAACTTTCTCCAGAGGCTAACAGTACTAATAAACAGCAATTGAGTAATTAGTCTCTGCTGTGTACTGTTGAGAAAGTTTATAAATTCTCGTTCTTAGAGAGCCGTGCGAAGCAAGCCAGCGTAAAGTAATCGTTGCTTGATTTAGTAAGACGATCATTGTCCCTGCTCTTCAATATTATTGAACAACATTATCATTTAAATAATATTAGCATTTATTTTAAAAACCCCGTGACAATTGGCGACCTCGCCAGGATATTAACTCCTAGCTCTAAAGCTATTCACGAGATAATACTCACTCGTTCATATTTAGGTATTTATAATTAAAGTTTATAGGCACAAGTTTACTGGTGTTTACCGTTAATTTAGCAAGTGAATTTTTGCTTTATTAATCCATAGAGTACTTAATGCTATTTAGTACTTTATTTTTGGTAACGCCAGATGATTTTATTCGCTCCTGGCTACCCGCTGTACCCATTGTGTTAATTATTGAGTCTTCCCAGTTATTTTCATTTTTGCTTTATTCTTTTCCAGTTAACTAGATAAGACTGGTCACCACTAGCTTGTGTCTGTATTCTTTACTTGTGTTTATTAGCATTCGTTTGCGAAGCAGTCAGTACTCAGTTTCGGTTTGCTTAGTAAATTAGCGTCATGGCTACCACTGTATTTTTACAGGAGGCCAAAGAAATGGATCTTTCGGACCCAACCGAAATTAAAGAGTATATACTCTCACGGCATAATCAGGAGCAGCAGCACGAGAATGATGCTCATGAAGAGTGTAAGATTCAACGTGAACACGAGCAGAAACAACGCAAGCTCGAGTTAGAAAAAGAGCGACAACAGCGCGAACACGAGCAAAAACAGCGTGAACTCGACTTAGAACATGAGCGAGAACAGCGTGAGGAACGAGAGAGAGAATGAGAACACGAACGTGCCGAGCGAGAAGCACGCGAAAAACACGAATATGAAATGCTGAAGCTCAAGCGAGATTCCTTGGCTTCAGATACATCTGGTGCAGTTGGTCAAAGCTCCACGAGCGTTCTCCCTGCACATGTCCTGGCGATCCCACACATCAAGCTTCCTTCATACAAGGAAGGCGAGCGAATCGAGCCGTACATAGCTCGTTTTGAGGACATGGCAGACATGTATCAACTGGATGAGGCAGCTAAGTGGCTCCAATTTCTTAGTTTATTTGAGGGCCCTGCCCTCGATATTCTCCACGGAATTCGTGGAAACAATCTCACATATGAGATGATGAAAGCTGCACTCATTAAGGCCTATGGTCTCACAGTAGACGACGCCAAAGTTCAGTTCATGCGAGCTCGTCTCCAAGACAAGGAGACAGCTGTTCAGTTCCTCGATCGTCTCACTGCTTACTTAGGTGAGTGGATGGAGAAAGATGAAACTTCCTTCCACGCGTGAGGGGATAATTTACCTTATGCTGCGTACACAGCTAGAGAGGTCGTGGCCTGCTGAGCTCATAGCACAGCTTAAGATCTGCCAGGTGAAAGATGCCAGCCACATGGCAGAAAAGGCTGATGTGTATTTCACTGCATACGGGTATCAAACTCGTAAGTAAAACACCTGGAGCAGAAAAGATACTGCCAAGTCTGGGAAGCCGTCTCAGACTGAATCCCAGCACCAAGGCCGTTCTCAGAGTAATGGCCAAGGTCCAAGCAAACCGCAGAAGGACCAGGGGCAAAATACACAGCAGCCTGCTTGGAAGCAGTACAACAAGTACCCTAACCAGCAGCAGTATCAGCCACGCAACCGACCGTCGGGACAAACTTTTTCACCACCAGCTCAAAAGAGGCAGGAAGCGAACGCAGCCTTCATTCCTCAGCAGCAGCACGGTGGTCACGTCCCTACCAGTATGGGTACTCCCCCACAGTTCACTAGTCCCACAGTGACAGTGAACCCCCCTCCACAGATGGCCAATGTTCCATCTTCCCAGGGAGTGAGTACAACCCCTCAAGTATATAATTCTCAAGGCACAATGTTTGCCGCATCAATTCAGCAGCCTCATGAGTGGCTAGCTGCTTCCTCCACAGGCCCTCCCACAGGTGACAGTACCTTCCTTGTTCAGCCAGGGTTTGTGGGAGGCATTCCTGTGAAGGTCCTGAGAGATAATGGTTCCTCAGGTTGCTCTGTCAAGCAGAGTCTAGTTCGGCCTGAGCAGTATACAGGTCGACAGATCCATGCAAACCTTATTGATAGATCAGTGAGATTGTTCCCTGGGGCATGTATCCAGGTGGCATCTCCATTTTATACTGGTACGACACTTGCAGTTGTCATGCCAGAACCTTTATTTGACCTCATCATAGGCAACATTTTCGGTGTCAAGGATAGTTGCACCGAACATGATGCTACTCAGACTTCGGCTGCTGCTGTAACACTAGCCATGGCTGAGGCTCCAGACTGTGTCACCCCAGTGATCATTGAATCGCCACAAGATCTGATGTGTAGTCAACTTGTTGTAGAAGAACAACATTCTGACCCGACACTTGCTCCCGTGCGGAACAAACAAAAGGGTCGAGTGATTAAGTATTCACGGGGAGGTCGAGCCAAGTTCCTTCGCAAACAAGGACGGCTCTACCGTGAGTCACGAACACCCGAGGGCGAGGTTCGACTGCAGTTTGTCGTTCCCGTCAAGTACCGCCTAGCAGTGTTACAATGGGGTCACTGTTCAGCCTCAGGAGGTCACATGGGCAAAAGGAAGACCCAGGGCCGTATCTGAGCTGACTTTTTCTGGCCAGGGATGGGACGAGACATAGATAGTTTTGTCCGTTCCTGCAGTGTGTGTCAAAGTAACACCACTAATCAGGGACATGTCCTTCCTGTGCCGTTAGTAACCACACCTGTAATCTCTGAGTCAGTTGAGAGACAGGGTAGTGGTGAAGTGGGTGCAGACCTGACGTCTCGCCCATTGGCCCCACAGGACACATTATGTCTAGGGCCTGTACATACATATTATGTACCGTAAGTTAAGGGGGAAGTTCGAGAGAGAACTCCGCAGAGGCGACTCGAGGCTATGGAAGACCCGAGTTTGCACAAGGATTCTCAGCTCCCCGATATTAATATAAGTACTGTAGGTTAAGGAGGAAGTTCGAGAGAGAACTCCGCAGAGGCGACTCGAGGCTATGGAAGACCCAAGTTTGCACAAGGATTCTCAGCTCCCCGATATTAATATAAGTACTGTAGGTTAAGGGGGAAGTGAGAACTCCGCAGAGGCGACTCGAGGCTATGGAAGACCCGAGTTTGCACAAGGATTCTCAGCTCTCCGATATTAATATAAGTACTGTAGGTTAAGGGAGATAATGGCGACCTTGAATGTACGTCGTAGTACTGACTGCTAGGCAGAGAGAGTAATTGTAACATAATAAAATTTTTGTCTCATTGACTTTTTGATGCTCCACCTCAATTGATTTTGCAGGTACAGCAATAGGCGTAGCAGTTTTGCTGTGCGGGCCAGCTGATCGTCTGCTGCACGCTGCTGCCTCTTCTCCTCTGCCTTTGTCGTCGCCATATTATTAATATTTACTGTGTCATTTTACACGTAGGTACAGTTACACCACAACTGTTACACCTACACCATGTATTACATACATCACGATACACAACAATTAGTTGTCAGTGTAAATGTAGTGACTTTTCGCTCAGTTTGACCTGATTACAGGATTTTCACTGTCGTCACGGAGTTTTTCCCTCAAGCTTGCTTCTATTAACGTAAATATGAGATTTTTTCGCTCACTGGAGACTGCGACTTTCTCCTGTAGCGGGATAGCACACACACCACAGTGTGAATCTTGTGTGACTGAGCTAAGATTTATATGTATGCATATTGAAATTTTTTTTCTGAAGGAAAAAAGATTTGATTTTGACGGGGCGTAATGTCATGAGTCGGCTAGTGACATTGGCTTTTGTGGGAAACCGCGAACTCAAGTGGAATCCCAGTTTATAGTTCAGTTAACCGCTCATTCGGACGGAAGCTTTGTCAAATCAATTTTTCATTGTCATACGTGATCGTCTTTGTGTGAGACATTAGCGTTTCCGCTGAGTGATTTGTTTTGGGCGTGTTTCGCTCACTCGACCGTTAAAAAATGCGGCATAGTGCTCCCCTTTTCTTTCCCACGACTTACTCAGTCCAGTGTTTGCTTTGACGGAGAGAGGTACTGTCCTCCAGAAGTGTGAGAGGAGAGGTCAGCTAGCACCCAGACTCCACTAGACTACAGTTCTCCAGACTCCCACCCTTCTTTGGGTGATACACAGCATTCATTGACCAGTATTTCTTTTCGTTTTTCCTAGTCTTAAGAGCTTAGTTAAGGTGTTTTTCCTAGGCGTAAGAATTTAGCTCTTGTGTGAGTGAGTGAGTGTGATCTCATTAATTTGATTTTGAAATGTAACGTTAAATTTATTTTGTAATCAATAAATTTAACAGTTCTTTTTCTTGAGCTTAATGTAATGTAAACTCTTGTTTCATTTCTCCGCAGTTAAGCCTATTTCTCTTATAGCTCCTAGCTTGCATAAACGTTTGCCATTCATAACTGGTACCTAGGCCAGTCTTGTGTATTAAGCTTAAAATCCGTTGTGCCTCCTAGGAGTTAAGCATCAGCAAGAACCTGATACTATTATTAGTATTAGTTATTTATTTTCAGGGGTGAAGTAACTTTCTCCAGAGGCTAACAGTACTAATAAACAGCAATTGAGTAATTAGTCTCTGCTGTGTACTGTTGAGAAAGTTTATAAATTCTCGTTCTTAGAGAGTCGTGCGAAGCAAGCCAGCGTAAAGTAATCGTTGCTTGATTTAGTAAGACGATCATTGTCCCTGCTCTTCAATATTATTGAACAACATTATCATTTAAATAATATTAGCATTTATTTTAAAAACCCCGTGACAGTGAGGGTCATGGAGGCTTTAGAATTATCCTCCAAAGGTAAGAAGTGTTTATGTTCCGTGGCAAAATGAAAGCGTCTGGCTTTGTGATGCGCAGTTAACACGTTACCCACAACTTGCGCCACTGGTGGTACAACCTGCACCCATAACTATTGCGTGTTGTGCCACCGGTGGTACAAAAAGCGAAAAAAAAAAACTTTTTAAATTATACTATTGCATACAATTTTCTTATGTGTTGGAAGGTAATACTACTTCATTGGTATTAGCCAAGGTTTATATGAAAATATGACCAACAAACAATGGATTTTATTATTTTTTAAGTTCATAGATTTTCACTTCAAAATTTTACATATTTGCTTTGAAAATTATATTTAATTCAGTAAACCATGTTTGGTAACACCTCATATGAATACTGTTACTGTAAAATTATTGTTCCTAACAAAATAAAAGTCATTTTTGTATACAACTGAAGTTTCTCAATAATTCATTCATTAGTATTATACCATATGCCTCTTAGATCTATTATTGTATTAATTTTATAACAGATAATATATTGTCCTCTCAAAATCAGAAAAAAGCAGCATAGGTACATAAAGTGGAAAAAACACTCACAAGAAGTGAAAACTGAATGTGACTTCTCACAAGAAATGAAAACTTAATGCGACTTCTCACAAGAAATGAAATCAATGTGACTTCTCACAAGAAATGAAAACTGAATGTGACTTCTCACAAGAAATGAAAACTGAATGTGACTTCTCACAAGAAATGAAAACTGAATGTGACTTCTCACAAGAAATGAAAACTGAATGTGACTTCTCACAAGAAATGAAAACTGAATGTGACTTCTGTTAGTACCTTGCTATCATGTTTCTCAGCAAAGCATGTTATGCACAAGTGCGGTTTCCCTTCACACTGAGGACAGAAGACACTGGTTGCTTTTGCTCTTGCAATTTTGTAGCTTTCATTTAGAGAATTTTTTTCATAACAACCACGGCATCTTTTTCTGGATTTGCTCTTTGGGCCACCTCCCTCATCGAGTGCATGGCTGGTCCTATGTCCAGAAACACTGGTTGGCTCTTTCCCAGGCTTTGGGGTAGCCTGCTGTTCCACAGTAAGAGAGTAAACTAGAGATTCCCTGAATTCTATAAGAGACATGTTTTTTTCCCTGCCATATTTCTTGCACAAAACATAAGCATTTACAACAGACACGCCAACAATTCCACAAATAATTTCCTATACCATTTTCTTGTTTTTTTGAGTGGTGTATAGTAAAAGGTTATCTGATCTGATACATCAACACCTTTTTTTACTTTATTGTATGCAAGAACACTCTGAGGTTTCAGAATTTCTTCCCCTTTTCTGTCTTTTTTGCCACTACGACAAAGTACTGCACCATGTTCCGGTACTGAAGAAACTGTGGGAACATATCTCTTGTCTCTCCGGTTGAAGATTTTCACACCTTTGTTATTCTCAAGACCTTTTACTTCTTTCCTTTCCAGTTTAGCCTTTGTCGCATCCTCAGGCAAACCCTTCCTATTGCTTCTAATGGTGCCACACAAATAGGTCTTTTTTCTCAAAAGATACTCTGCTAAATTTAGAGATGAATAATAGCAATCAGAATAAATTGTGGCACCCTGGTTCAGTAGTTTCTCAAATAATTTTACAGTAAGGGACTCAGTAGCATTCAAGCCCTCAGTCTAGTATTTTTTACCAGAGTGAACTTCAAAATTCCATGTATAAGCCTCAGGAGTACATAACTTGTACAGCTTTATCCCATATTTGTGAGCCTTACCAGGTACATATTGTCTCATGTTTAGTCTGCCTCTGAAAGGAACCATGCTCTCATCTATTACAAGTTCTGACCCTGGTTTGTACATTGTTTGAAATCGGTCTCTAATGGCATTAAGGAAAGGCCTGATCTTATAAAGTCTGTCTGTTGAGGTATGCTCATAGGTACTGTCATTCAAGTGCACAAATCTAAGTAGTAGTTCAAACCTTTCTCTGGACATTACACTAGATGCAAAAGTACGTCCATAATTTTTTTTTCTTTGACCAGTACAGGGGAATCTCTGGGACAGGAACCATCCCCATATAAATCATCAAACCTATCAGATTTCGTATTTCTGCATGTGTGGTAATCTTCCAGGACTTCAGTCGTGATCTGCGGGTAATCTGTGAAGATTCTATTTTCTGCTGCGCATACTTGTTAGTCTCTGTTACGATTAGGCTAACTATTTCATTTGTTAAAAACGAATCATACCATTCTATAGGAGATGTGAAGGTGTTTTGATCATACTGAATAGTTAGTACTTCTGTTCCTGTAAACAAAAATGACCGTGATTGTGAGTGAACTGGTCCCCAGTCAGAAGCTACAACATTATCATCAATGTCATCTTCAGTTTCTTCTAATGTCTCTTCATCAGCAGACAGATCACCGTCATTTTGGGAGAAAGAGGAGTTACTGTCAACTGACTCCTCACGCGGGATGTATGCCTCATTAGAAGAATCATTCTCCTCATCCTCCTCCACCACATGATGCCCGTAAAATGAAGATGAATCCATCTCTGTTACAAAAAGTAAAAATTTAGCTGCACACACACACACACACACACACACACACATACACACACACACACACACACACACACACACACACACACACGGGAAAGAATAAATGCTTACATATATATAAATAACTAAAATATATGTAGAAATATGCAACACTGATATACAGTGTAGCCCACACATGGAACAACAAGCCAAAATGTGCACTGTGATTTAGTATATCACACCTTGTACTGTACCACACGTGGTTCAACAGGGGGCGTGCTCCATTGGTGACACAAGATGCGGTGTGCTAAATGAAAATATATACCTATGGCGTGTTGTACCAACAGTGGTTCAACAAGTAGCTTGCTCCACTGGTGGTGCACAACGCATTGTGCTAAGTAAAAATATATACCTATGGCGTGTTGTACCATGGGTGAATCACGACTTTTAATGTCTCACTGGCAGCTTTTACCCAGAGAGAGAATACATACCTCCTCTCCCTACGGTGGCTTGCACGGTACTGGCGTGGCGCTAGCCAAACTGAAGCTGCTGAAGCAGCCGCCATCAGCTAGTGGCGGCGGGAAGCTCAAACGCAGGCAACGTGTTTTATATTATTTATTTGTTTATTATACTGGACGCCTTTCAAGTTTTTGGTTTAGCTGAGTAATGGCCTCATGCAACTAGTTGTCTTACTCTTAGGCTGACGTGGGTTTCCTCTGAAAATTATAACTGGCATTAGTTTGAAGCAAACACCAAGTTTTAAACTGCAAACGAAATTTTCAATTAAAGCAATGTTTGGTTACTGCTGCGGTGGCATGAAGGCGTACTAAAGCACCCGGCGTGAGCCACACTAAAATACAAGGTTCGTAATTCTTCACCAGATTTTTAAAATATGCGAAGTACAAAATCGTGTAATTATTTGCCAAAATGGATTTTTTCAATACCCTGTGTTGATATATAAGGAGGCCGCCGCCACCACAAGGGTGACCGACTGATTAGTATTGTTAGAGACGAAGGTGTTGGTCCGACATTGCCAGGGTTCAGTTCCTGGTGCAGGCAGCTGGCGCCACTCGATTCAGGTGTCTATCCACCTCTTTTGGTTTGGTACGTAAAATGATAACTAATTTAACACCAAGAGAAGGTAATTATGGTGACCTAATACAGTGCCCCTGTTCCCCAGGATAGAGGGTGAATAACCCACCACAGCTCAAAGGTAAGTTATTGTGATGAGTACCGCTGACAGGCGCCGAGTTATGGCGTCTGCCTGCAACGATACATTTACTTATCTGTAGAAAATTGAAATAAATTGTATTTTGGAGGAGTTTGTTGTTGTTTGTGTGTGCAGAGTGGGTGGGTGGAGAGAGTGAAGAAGGAACGAAGGAATGGGTAGGAATATGAGAAAGAAGGAAGAAAGAAGCGGAACAATTAATTGGGGATGGAACGAAATTAATAAATGGAAGGAGGAAGAAAGAAAGTGGATGAAGGAAGGAAAGCGGTGGAAAGAAGCCAGGAATGAGACAAGAATGGGAGAAAAGGAAAGAAAGTAGGAAGGAAGGACATAGGGAAAGATATGAAAGATAGAAGATAGACAGAAAATAATGGAGATGTGTGGATGGGAAGATAGATATGTGGAGAGGAAAGGGGAGGAGTGGAAGTTGGAGCGAGGAGTGGCGGGGAAGAAAGAGGAAAAGTTGATAGGATGGAGTAAGGGAAAAAGTGGAGAGAAAGAAGGGAACTGAGTGGAGAGCATGGGAGGGGGGGGGGGAGTTGAAAGGAGAGGTAGTGGTGGAGTGGAGATGCAGAGATAAAAGGGAAGGAGGTGTGGGGAAGAGGACTAAAGTAACTATCACCATCATCATCCTCAGCATCACTGATATCATAATCTACCCAACAGATATAAGTTGTTTTAACAATAATAATAATAATAATAATAATAATAGTAAAGTTATATGTATGCCAAGTTCGGTGATATCCATGTGACCGCTTACCCCTTTTCTGATTGTTTTTATTTTGGGGGAAGGGGGCTCAACCTGAAAGAATCACTGGGAAAGAAGGGGGTCACGCCCCTCAAATATTGCATTACGGACGAAAGACTACTCTGCAACATGTACATAGATATGAAAGGTACATCTACCATTCTTTCAGTAATCCGAAGACTTTTAAATTCGGTGAGGGCGGGCTGACCCCTATAGAAATCATGGATGGATAATTATATATAGTGGAAGACTTCCGTAGTAGCCTAATTAGACAAGCTGCCCTGGGAAGTTTCATTCGAATCTTTTGCATATTTTTAATTGTTTTTATTTTTGAGAAGAGGGCTGATCTCTCCCCATAGTCCGAGACCCAAAAGTTATATTTTAATGGACCCTACACGGAGAGCTGCAGAAGGTTTCAAAGCATATTTCTGTTGATCATGATGTCAGTTAACATTTCCAGGTGGAGGTACTAAATTTCGAATGGGGGAAGTCTAATATTTGTTATGTTTACCTAAAGTTTTGAGGGAGAAAAAAGAGGTCAGCGTTATTTTCACAAAAGCGTTTACAGCTTCGTTGTATGCTATGCTTTAGGGTTGAGTTTGGTCTCAAAATGTTCACCAAACATTACTCTTTAAATTGTATGAGCAAATAAAAGGATAAATAATAGCCTAAGATTTGAAAATCACACTTCAATATTGTTTTAGAACAAAATTTTCTAAATCAATGTTACAAAGGTTCCTCCTAAAAATCCAGTTTCCAAAATTAAGAAGTGATTCATATATCATATTAAAGATAAATTCAAGGTGAACAAAATGGTATAAGAAACACTGCAAAAAAATCTCAATTTATGGCAAAAGATGCAGAAAAGTGAACACTGGTTTCCTCACTTTCCGTGGACCGTACCATCATAGTTTTTACAATTTTCTTTGCACTTATCATTCTTTTTCATATATATATATATATATATATATATATATATATATATATATATATATATATTTATATTAAGCATGCAGATGAAATTTACACATTTACCTACTTAAACCATCATAGAGGCTAAAAATTACTAAACCAATATAATGGAAATACATACTAGTGAGATTCCTTTTTTCGCTTAACACTAAGGTTCACACAAATATGTCCGGAAGTCAACTTTACACTACCATAATCCTAATTGGACGGCATGAAATGAAGTTTTATGAAAATATGTAACTGAGTCCTTCACAAGATAACAGTAGACAAGCAAATACTTTCAAACTTATTATCAGGTCAATGGATTAGCCACCTATTAGGAGGATAATACACATGATTCAATGACACGTACTTGGAAGGCAAAAGCAGTGCATAAACTGAAAGAAATGCATTTAAGTATATGTAACGTAAACTGCGTTTGACAATTTGCGGCAATATAGAGAATACACAGTTATATTTTACAACTATTTTCAGTAAACAAAGGAAACAAAAAAAAAACACAAAATCTTTTCAAGCTTAAAGTTAGAATTCATCATCAATGCCAATACATGAAATTAAAGTATTCAAACAAGTTTCCTGTTGGCCTCCAAAGGCACACATGAGGTCACACGTCCCATGTCCACGATAAGGATATTTTTATCCACATCGTCCCTTACGTTTACAATAGGCCGATTGAACTAATTGGTCAGGTACTGATGTTAATGTAGTCAAAGGGGGTTTTACATTTTCTTCCCTTACCCATCCAAATTTAAATGGGTTTGGAATTGTAGGCTGTGGCTGATCAGCTTTTACCTATACACATGTCTGTATGATAGCTCGGTGTACATGCAATGCAAATGCATCTTCAGTAGGTTGTAAGCACCGAAAATCTTCTGGACATAAAAACTTATTCTCAGTTTATTCAAGTCTTCAAAGTCAACAGTTTTTGTTTTTTTCCGTAGGCAATGCACATCAAATCACGGAACACACTGATAACTTCTTGGAGTAGTTCATCTGTTATATCCGATTGACTTTCAAGTTGGTGACAAATATGAGTTACGTTTTCAATGATCATGGGGTTCACCATAGCTTTTAAGAAAGTTTTCTCCCCTTTCTGATAGATGTAGCATGTAGTGTCGCATCCACTTAGAGCATGTAAAAAGGGCACCATGGTCATCTCGCTGGCATGAAGCACTCCTGCAGTCTTGTGAACAGGAATGCCGTAATCTGTAAATTGTATCCAGAATTCATGTAAGCCTTGATATGATAATCTTTTGAAGAAATACAGAGCAAGAATAACAACGTCTGTGTCATTTGCTCGGATGACTACTCTTTTGCATTTTTTTTGCACACACAACTTCGAATGCAAATTAACCCTGGTGTCACCCTAAACTTGTGTGCAGGATGCTGACAGCATAAATTGTACACCATGCTTAGAGTTTACAGAAGCTGATTTCAGTCGATCAGAAAAAACACCTGCAAGGTACAATGTAAGCCCAGTAGGAAGTAAGTGACTGGACATTTCCCAAACATTGAAAAGTAGCTGAATCAGGTTCGCCTTACTGGTTGCATTGAAAAGATACCTGTCCAGTTTTTATATAGCATATGCTTCTCAAGATGATGAACGGTACTCTTTGCCATTCGTCTGGCATGACAGCCACTTGCATCCTTAAGACAAACAGTGTCACCACTTGAGTGTATACAGCCATGCAATTCATCATAGCGATCTGCTACAATATGTATCTCACTGCACTAAGCTGGCCTGTTGCTGATAATGGTAGAGAAAATTCGCTCGACAACTGACTTTGCAACTTCCCCATGCTGTGGCATATTCGTTCTAATGAACCCATAAGATCAATGACATAACAAGTGTCAAGATTTTGTCGCTGCTGACTAACCCTTCAGGCCAAAAAACTCTATATTTAGTCTTTTCTTCATACAATCAATCACAGATGCTTTGTTTCCTCCATGCAACCTAAACATACCAGTCTCATCATCAGTCTCAACCACAGCAGGTGGATATGAGATGATCTTATGAGACAACAGTTTTTGAAAAATGTCAGATGTACCATCAAGATGATTTTCTGTAGCCAAAAGTACATTTTTCAATATTGCTATTTCATTATACAAGTTGTTTTTTACCTTCACTGCTGAATCCCTTTTCTTCTTTTCATGCATTGTAGCAAAAGTATTTAGCTTAATAACTTCTAGCTTCTGATGGTTTTCAGATAGGTAGCTGTGAAGTGCTTGTGTACCTAATTCCTTTTCACATAGTAGAGTAGTTGCCACATCTTGGGATGCTACTTGTCCTGTATTGATATTGATAAAGTCTCTTGCTGTCGTTGAAATGGGGTTGATACCTTTATTTAGTACTGCCATGATTCTACCTCATGCTACTATTTGACACATGGCTGTAGCTAGGTTGTCCGCATGATGGCTTGTGTCTGAGGAATCCATGTGCAGCATAAATTTAATAGCAGATGACACAGCTGATGTGAAAGGAAGGGTAAGAAACCAATTTCCTGAGCTGCCTTCTGCATAGTTATCCCCTTAAGTCCTGCCATCCCTGATCTCCCTTTAGCATCACAGTTTTGACTACATTCAAGAGCTTGATCTGTCCAGATGCAATTAAATTTACCCTCTGTGGGTTTAACAGTGAATGACCCATCACTGAACAGCTCTGCCACTTCTGGTACCAGTTCAGGGAGTTTTCTTATCTCTTCTAAGTAATTCACAATGCAAACACCATATTTGCGATGTCCAGCACTAATGATGTATGGTAACATGCGTGAAGTAGCTGATAGATGATCAACACAAGATGCATTTGTTTCATCATGCACAAACTGCAGTGCAATTTCCATCAGCTCAAGATATATGAGCCACAGCCTGTGGGTTAGTTAATCAGCTCGGGCACTATCATATTTATTTATAAGTGGTTTTAATTTCATATATAATACACAAAATATATTTTGTTCTAAAGTCAAATCCGCGTGTTACTGACCCATGCGTGCATTTTTCGTTTACAGCAGAATTACATGCACCAGATTCCCCCTCTCTGTACATTTCCCCAATGAATGACAAATTCCCTTTAATTATGTACGACTGTCGACAAGCTTCCTTTGTAGAAAATCGCTACTGGTGCCAATGTTTAAGTCGTCTCTCAAACGTTTAGCACAAAGGTCTTGTCTACATCCAACAGCATACATCAAGCTACTAACACTGAACAGATCTGAGGGGTTCTTCAGTCTCGTTTCCTTGACAGGTGATGCATAGTTCATAGTTCGTCTATCTGTCTATCTACCTACAGCCCGACGCCCTAATCCCGCAAAGGGTGGCCGCAGACAAACGGCCAATTCCACAAGGCCTCTAGTTGTGGTAAGCCCCATCACCATCCCCACCTAGTTATCGGGCCAACCCAATCATCCATTTCAATTCCACAAGAGCCATAGTGATGGTATAGCCCTCCCCTAGCATGGTATTGTCTGACACCAACAGCGCGCTCCAAAGTCGCATCGGTTGGTAGCCCTGGAGGTGAAATGTTTACCACCCTGAGTAGGTCCAAGCAGGACGAACGTAAACAAAGCACAGCTGACGGCCTGACTTTGCTCACGTGAACATGGAGGATCACAACAATGAGAAGTCTCCCCCATTAAGTTACGACCAGAAATTAACTCTGGTCAAATTAATAAAAGCTAAGCCAGTAATCCTGGATAAAAGTGGGGACTTTACAGCCACCACCAAGAAGAAATTGGCGTGGGACTCTGTGATGCAGGGCTTCGATTCAGCTTATCCCCTGCTGCAGCCGAGGACGACCACACAGCTGAAACGTGCTTGGGAGTACATAAGAACAAAGTAAGTTAGAATCTATTTTTGTGTTGAAAGTATAATAGGCAAATAAAAACAGGGCACAATGTAGGGGTAAATATTGCCGTTTCTTAATTTTTTTTTTTTCCAGTTAAGTTTCTTTTTAGTTCATTTGAGTATTTTGAGGCCTCATTTGTTGTGCAAATGAATAATAACCGTAATATGATTGTAGTTACCTCCTAACCCTGTGGGAGCTCTTGATTGCCACCTAACCAAAATAATCTAATCTAACCTAACCTAATCTAACCGTCTCTAACCAAACCAAACCTAACCTAACGAACCCTAACCTAACCTGACTTAACTTAACCAAACCTAACTGTAATAAAAAATATTAAAAATAGAAATATTTGCACACGAAAAAAAAAAAAAAAACATACAGGCATACACTGTATGATAGCACCAATCCATTGGGTATGGTAAGATTGTCCGCTAAAGAAACGGCAATAAAGTCAATAAATACCAGTGTAGGTATGCTAGCTTATAGATACAGGATGATACAAGCACAGGACCATTTGAAATACTGGTATGCTTTGTTGGTAAATTTTTACAAGTACACCACCTCCAGTTTTTTCGATGAAACGTGTTTGTTTTTTCCCTACTATTTTCCATGTGATTCATAAAATTTTGACAGACATTTGGTATGGAAATTTGGTTAGGTTAGGATTATTAAAAGTACCAATTCAGCTTTAAATGAGTGTCAGAATCTCATGAATAAAATGAACATAGTAGGAAATGAACATAGGATGGGCCAGGGTGTTTTCCCAAGGTGAGGTGCAGGGAAAATTAAGTAGATTTGGCTCCCTGGCACATACCTGGGGTCCACAGTGCCACCACATGTAGGCTCCTCATCATTGCTGCATTTGTACGTAGTAGACTGAACTATTCACAAAAATTGTGATTCCATATTTAGATACAGTTTTCAGTGGTTAGGTGACAATAGGTTTTGAACAATTTTATGCCATAATATTGTACAAGCTACAAATTTTCACGTTATTTTCAGAATGAAAAAAGATAATGCAGATTTTGTGAAAAAGAAAATGGCTACTGGTGGAGGACCCCCGCCAACTCCACCCAAGATTACGGAACTCTGTATACTGGTGGCCGATTTGATCCATGTGGAGCTTGGATTTGCGGAGGTGCAGTATGATAGCGACCTTCGGGCTGATCCTTCACCACTTGTCGTTCAGGACACTGATATTGGTTAGTAATGCCAAGAGCTTGATTATAAATTATTTTCAGATTTTTTTTTTTATATAGCTGTTTCATGCTAAAACCTTTATTGCTCGAACATTTTCTTAAAGTTCTGGACAGTAACGCAGAAATGGGTAAAGGTTATTTCAGCCTATGTACCCTTTACATCTCCACATGCAAATGTGTGGCTGCATAGTAATACTCCTGTACTGACAGATCCGGTGTGTAAATGTGTGTAGTACACAAGTGTGTTCTGTAGTGATTTTGCCCTTGTGTTTTAGCCATTGCCAGTTTTCTATGTAGTGCACGTACAATATTTTGAACATACAAACAAAGGACAACACTGCATAGGAAGATTATTACTTAATACCTATTTACACTGTACTGTAATACATATGACGACTGTGACAAATGTGTACAAAAGTTCATATTATTAGTTAATTTCATAAATCTACCTGCTTAGGAGTCAAAGCAACGAAAAAAGACCTGCTCCAACCTGGATGCAGTGCTTATGAAGTAGAAATGATGGCACCAATGCAATATGTCTAATTTCAGAGTGGATGCCTGATGATGATGATGATCCCAATATCACACAAGTGGACTGGATAGAGGAGCAGACAGACATGCCAGTCCAGATGAGCTCCTGCAAACCTGGTCCATCTTCATCATCATCATTATCAGGGGCATCAACAAGCACCGAGACACCAACATCTGAACCAGCAGTACCTAAAACTCGCTCCCCGCGGATCTTAAATGGCAGTAGCAGGAAACGTAAGCGAGAGGCAAGTTTTCCTGGGTCCGGAAAGGATGAACTGTATAAATCATTGAGAACTGGCCAGGAAGAAGTAAATCAGGAAATAGTGACACAAGTTAGAAATGTAGGAGAGGCAGTTGTAGAGGTGTGTAATGAATTAAAAGAGGTCCTAGGGCTAGCTAAGACATTTTTAAAACAAAAATTAGAAAAAACTGATGTAAATACTACAGAATAAATGAAAGTTTACTCCTGAAACAGATATTTCAGTTGTATCCCAAATATATACAGTACTATACTTTCAGTTATCATAATATACACATGATAAGAATATCTTTTTTCAACAGTACCGATATCGGCTATATACAGTATTATGTATGAAACTAAAATGCTCTCTTCTCTCGGTTCGGCTTCCCGTCCCGAAGGGCGCAGAGCAAGTGGTTAGGTTCGTTTCTCAACTGGAGTTAGGAGGATGAATGCAAACACTGGGAGACCGCACCACAATTTGTATTGGTTAGAATTACAACAGTGGAGTGAAGTACACTGCTACAAAAACAACAACCATTCCACTCTATTAATAATGAAAATAAAAATTTCTCTAAAAAAAAAAAATCTTGAAACATGACAGCCTGTAGTGATACAAGTTAGCAAAAGGCTGAAACATGAACACAGTTACAGTACCGTATTAAAAGTCACATGAAGACATGTCCAGCACTTGGTGTTAAGAAAAGTGTACTGAAAAAGTTCAATATACTGAATAATTATGAAAAATTACTGATGATATGTCATCATACTAAATACATAAAGTTAGTGAAGATATATAAAAGTACTGAATAATTAAGACATGCTATCATCAGCCAGGTCTGCATTACTATATACTGTATTCCTTTTACCTATTTACCCTGGGTCCCTGGAACCACTGCTCAATTACTCTGTTTCTCACTAGTACCCCAGCCTCCGCTTGTTCTCCATTGTTGCCCTCTCTCCTGCCTTCCAGCTCCTCTACCTGCAATGGTTCTTCAGGTTCTGGCAGCTGCACCCTTCTAGTGATGGCAATGTTATGCAGCACAGCACAAGCCATAATTATTGCCCGTGTTGTTGAAAGTTTTGTGCGGATTGGGATGCTTAAAATGGCAAATCTCCTTTTAAGCACCCCAAAAGCACGTTCCACAACATTTCTAGTTTTTGCATGAGTAGCATTGTACCTCCTCTGTTCTTCACGTAGATTGCCTGTATCTGGAACTGGGGTTAGTAAATACGGCCTGCAAGGGTATCCACTGTCTCCTAACAAATACCCTCTATATCCCCCTCCTAGCCTGGCACACAACCTTGAAGAATCAAAAATTCTTGCATCATGTGTACTACCCGGCCAACTAGCAACAATGTTGACAAATTTCAAATCTGCATCACAAGCACCCTGAACATTTATAGAATAAAATCCTTTACGGCACCTGTAATACTCTGCCGCAGGGCCTCCTACACCGATAATAGGGACATGGGTTCCATCCACACAAGCAAGAACCCCTGGTAGATGAGCTATCTGAAAGAACTTCTGGCTGTACACATGCTCAGTGGCTGGGGTTGGAAAGGTGATGTAGTCCGGTGCCAGGTGTGCGATCAGCCTTGATATTCGTGCGACACTTCTACAGGCAGAAGAAGTTGCCATAGTTAGCAAGTCTGCCAGACAAATCTGAAAACTGCCAGTAGCCAGGTACCTCAGTGTCACAAGAACTTATAGGTGCAGGGGTATACTCCAGTCTAAAAAGGAGAGAACAGAATGGGTAGGTACCGGTAGTACATTTAACACAGGAACCATTGACAGTATATAGCTACCTGAAGGAGTTTTGTAGACTAGTATAACTAAATGTATTTTGCCAGAACAAATTGAAAAGTTGAATGCTAAACATTAAATAGTAATGAATTAATTATGAGACTAAGATGACAGTTGTGGGTGTTACACTGGTATAGTTCATGCTTATGCACATTACTACAGTATCCTCTACCTAAAATGTTCTGGTGTATAATTTGGGATGCACTTAAGATTTTCAAGAAGCTTAGCATTCCAGCAGTAATGGGTTACATTTGTGGTTACAACTGTGAACAAAACATCCTATAATAACACATACAATAAATAAAAAGAGAGAAATATACCTTTTCCAGGTTGAGGTCTTGGTGCACGAGGTCTTATTTCCTCAGTAAGATCGTGTACGCAATCTTTGGGAACTCTAAACCGTTTGATGAATTCATCATCACTGACAGATGTAAAAGGATCACTCCTATCTCTCAGGACAACCCTTGGTACTCTCACTTCTATTTCTTCCAACTGTTCAAGTTGCCGGAGTTGAAGATTTTGTATAGCAAACATCGTGATCTGTAAGAAAAGGTTAGGTTAGGTTAGGAAATGAATGTCAAAATCAACCAAAAATCATTAAAAAAAAAAAAAATAGGAAAAACAGTATTTTCACCTCAATTATATGGCTTAACCTATCTAAGCTAACCTAATATGGCAATCATTTCCAACGGAAGAACCATAGGAAAAATATATTCACCATCCATTACGGTATGAGAAAGGTGTATTAATATAGATTTACCGATAATGCTAGTCCAGTTATTATAATACACTTGTCAAACATGCTCATAGCTACAATTTGTGTGGCACATTACCAGTAGCTACCAAATTTGGCTTAGGTCATAAGTCCCATTGTCATCTGTGGGGCTTATACACCGTGTATCCCATTTTCGAAACCTAACCTAACCTATTTTAGATACAAAAGCTGCTTATAGGCTCTCTCCATAAATATCAATTTTCACAAGAAATACCATGTAAAAAATCAAGTTGGAATCAATTTTTACGTTTATTCTGGAAGTTCACAGGGACGAGCAATCTCATTGAAATATGTTTTTCTGACGGTTTTTAATGTGCTTTGAACGATTCTGGTATTCATTTCCATTGCAAATTATTTTTATTTTACTCTTAGGTTAGGTTAGGTTGAAATCAAATTATTTATATAGCTTTTGATGTGTTCTGAATTATTCTGACCTTCATTTTTATTGCAAATCACTACTTTTTTGTGATTTTCCTCACCCAAAACCCCTGGTTGCAACCCCTCCCCCATTATTGTTGGGGAAGGGGGGTGTTGGATATCTCAACAAGTACCGTACTGATTTAGGTCGAAATGAAAGTCAGATTCGTTCAAAACATATAAAAATCCATTGGAAAACACCTTGGTTTTACCTAATAAGTCCCTGTGCTCATCTACAAAAATACCAAATTTGTGGTACCAGTACTGTGTATACCGGTAAGAAAAACCAGTTCTCAGGTTCAGGAGCAGTGTTCTGTGCGACTACAGCCGTAATTTCCCTATGCAACCTGTACTATGATAATAGATAACAAGTAAACAATTCACACTTACCGACTATTGGGGTCACAATAATTCCAGTGATTTTCCCAACTTTGTTGGTCCGCCGAGGTTTGTTGTTGTTGGTGGTGGCAATTTCTGAGGAGTTGTAGATGTTCTCCTAAAACACAGAGAAGGGCGTAGCAAATGAACAACGTCTGTTTACCTACATGTTTTTTTTTTTTTTTCTCGCTGAAGTTATACAACAAGAAAATACTTTTTACATATTTCAAAACCATATGAAATAAAATTCTGTTCCACGATGCACTGTTGGGGGTAGGTAGACATCCCCAGAATTCCATCCCTAAAGTTCCAATATTGTGGTAAGGGCTGGTACCAAACCGAACGCTGTGAGGTGGGCAAAATGTCTTGTGGAACGCAAATGTTCGGGATGGAAGCGTCTTGGTGTTAGGGATCCCCGATACAAGGCCTTGTGGAATTGGCGGAAAGCCTCCAAGTCGCTCTGTCACCCACCATTTGACTACCCTCCCCCCAAATCACTCCCCCCTCCCTCATATACGTCTCATCTTCATCTCTCCACCTCATCCTCGGTCTACCCCTCCCTCTCCCTCCCTCCACCTCACCTACATACACCCTCTTAGTCAGTCTTTCATTCTCCATTCTCTTCACATGTCCAAGCCACTTCAGTGTATTTTTCCTAAACTTCTCAACCACATCCACATCCACCACACAACGTTCCTTCACTTCTTCATTCGCCAACCTGTCCCTCCATGTCACTCCACATGCTCATCTCAAGTAACTCATTTCCACTGCTCTCATTCTTGACTTGTTCCCCTCTTGCAAGGTTCACGCCTCGCTTCCATACGTCAGGGTAGGGATCACAATACTATCATGCAGTGACTTCTTAACTTCCATCCTTACCTCCCTATTTCTCATCACTGCTTTCAGTGTACCTACAACCTTCCTTCCCTGCTGTACCCTTTCACGTACTTTATCCCCCAAAGTTCCATCCTTACTCATCACACTACCCAAGTACTTGAATGCACTCACATTCTCCATATCCTCACCACCCAACCTCATTGTACATTCTGTGACTTCATTCCTCTCAAACACCATAACTTTACTCTTGTTTACATTAACTTTCAGCTTCCTCTTCCTACACACTGTCCTAAATTCAAACTTTGCAACTCCCATTCATCTTCACTCAACAACACTGTATCATCAGCAAACAGCAACAGCGGAATCTTCCAAATCTCACCCTCATTCATTAGAGCCACCCCCACATCCACTGCCCTACCTTGCACCTCCTTTACAACCCCATCCATGTATATATTAAACAGCCATGGAGACATTACACAACCCTGTTTCAGTCCCACGTTGAGATCAAAGAACTCACTCAGCTCACCATCCACTCGCACCGTAACCCAAGCTCCTTCGTACATACTCTTCACAGCACTCAACAATTTCCACTCCACTCCATATATTCTTATTAACTTCCACATACCTTGCCTATCTATTCTGTCATAAGCTTTCTCCAAGTCCATGAAGGCAGCATACACTTTCTTTCCCTTCTCTAGATACTTCTCCACTAAACATCTTAGAAGAAATATCTGATCTACACACCATTTTCCCTTCCTAAATCCCCCTTCTTCTCCAACTAGCTCCTCTGTCATATGCCTAACCCTGTCAATGAGTATTTTACCATACATTTTTCCAGTCACACTAAGAAGGCAAATAACCCTATGGTTACCACATACTTCTCTTTCCCCTTTTCCTTTGTATAAAGGAACAATTATACCTGATTTCCAGTCCTCTGGAACCCTTCCCTCTTCCCAAGCCAATCTACACAACTTCCATATCCACTCCACAACAATCTCACCCCCATACCTCAGCATTTCACCACACACTCCATCAATTCCTGGGGCCTTTCCCAGCTTGATCTTCTTCATTGCTTCCACTACTTCCGCCCTACTGATCTCCTCCTCCCTCCTCTCATCTCTTCTTCTCCCAGCCATTCCCCAACCACTTATACTCGCACTGGTCTCACTCTCTACATTCGACAAATCCTCAAAGTGCTCCTTCCATCTCCTCAATTTCTCTCTCTTCTCCGCCAACAATCTATTATTCCCATTTTTCTCCCCCCTACTATTTCCCCTTTCACACTGCCTTACTTTCTTTACCTCCTTCCAAAACAGTTTCTTACTCTCCCTCCATTTCACACTCAGATTCCTCCCAAATTCTTCATCCACTTTCTTCTTACTCTTCTTCACCAGTCTCTTCACCTCCCTTCTCCTGCTCACATATACCTCTCTCTTCTCTCTCTCATCTTCTCCCCTACCTCTACTGGCTAACCATTCACGATATACCTTCTTCTTTTTTTCCACAGCTCGTTTCACCTCATCATTCCACCATGCTGTCCCTTGCACACCCTTGCAGCTCCTCCTCACTCCACAAACCACCTCACACACTGCGTCTGTCTCTTCCGTGAATATCTTACATACATCTTCCACCCCTTCCATCTGCTCTAACTCACACCTTCCCAGTCTTTCTTCCACTATGCTCCTTTACTCTGCCATTTTCTCACTATCTTGCAACTTCTCCACTCTTCTCACAGGAGCTATTTCCTCCTGTCTTCCCCTTCGTCTCTTCAACCATTTTCTTTGCAGCTTTACCTTGGCCATCACTAAGTAATGGTCTGAGACTCCATTCCCCCACCCGCTCCACACTCTTGCATCCAACACTTGTCTTCTCATTCGCTCATCCACACACACGTAGTCTATCATTGCCTTTCGTTCAACAAGTTCATCATCCATCCTCCTTATTACTCTCCATGTAAACCTGTGGATCATCTTATGCCGAAAGTAGGTGTTGGCTCTTGTCAACCCATTACCAGCACAGATGTCCACCAAAGCACTACCATTCCCATCTACTTCAGCTGGCATACCCTACTGACCAACCACTTCATCCACTCATACATTCCCAACTTTGCCATTCATGTCTCCAATCAAAAGCACTCTCTCGCTCCTCTCAAATTTGTCCATACATGCTTCTACTCTCGCCCAAAACTCATCTTTCACTCTTGCCACTCGGTTCTCTGTCGGAGCATACACACATACAATCGCCCACGCTTGTATACCTACTTTCATCCTCACCCATACAATCCTTGCACCCACTGTTCCATACTCTCTTATATTCTCCTTCCACTTCTTGCATATCATCATTCTCCCTCTCTTGCCCACTCATTCTCATTAACTCCCGCACATATACCTAAACCATATTTCCATTCTCTCACCCTTTCACCTTTCCATTTAGTTTGTCAACCCACATATATCCACTCTTGCATCCTCAAGCACCTGAACAATCTCTCTCTCTTTCACTTCATCATTCACTCCACTCACATTCCATGTCCCCACTCTCAGAATGTCCTTTGTCCGTTCCTTAGTCGTCAACGTATGGTCCGTCCTGGTCCGAGGCGCTTTATTTGCTTGTTTAGTTCTTTCTACAGGGTGGGGCACTAACCCACCACCAACCATTTTAGTCGCCTCGTACGACAAGCAGGGATACAGGGATACTGTTACTTTTCACAATGTGCCTGAAAGAAAAACACTAACGTTAATGCCAACATGCAATAAAAAGGAATGGTATTAACAATGAGATGAAGCCTACGGCCTGTACATTTTCAAATCACATATACTACTGCATTTATCAAGCAATGTTTACAGTGTAGTAAGTAATAAGTGATGCAATGAAATGCAGGAACAAGAAACTAGTATACCTGCAACAACAGAATAAGGCTACCAAAGAATCGACCTAGGTAGAGCGAGTAGCAGAGTTTGGATTTTGCGGCATTTTTTGACTTAATTTTTTATTCTTTTGCAATGTTTTTTATATCATTTTGTTCATCTTGAATTTATCTTTAATATGGTATATAAATCACTTCATAATTTTGGAAACTGAATTTTTAGGGGGAACTTTTGTAACTGTGACTAAGAAAATTTTGTTCTAAAACAGTATTGGAGTGTGATTTTCAAATTTTAGTCTATTATTTATCCCTTTATTTGCCCATACAATTTAAAGAGTAATGTTTGATGAACATTTTGAGACCAAATTCAACCGTATAGCATAATATACAACGAAGCTGTAAACGTTTTTATGAAAATAACGCCAACAGCTTTTTCTTCCCCAAAACTTTCGGAAAACGTAAAAAATAATAGACTTCCCCCATTCCAAACTTAGTACCCCCACCTGGAAATGTTAACTGACATCATGAACAACAGAAATATGCTTTGAAACCTTCTACAGCTTTCCGTGTAGGGTCAAGGTAGAAATATCACTCGTACAGAATCATGGGTCTCAGACTACCAGGAATCATTAGGGTGGTCACGCGCCCCAAATATCGCATTATGGATGAGAATCCATTATACAACATGTACTAAGATGTAACAGCGATATCTGCCATCCTTCTGCTACATTGTGTCTTTTATAAGTTTTGAAGGGGGGTTGACTCGCCTAAAAATAATGGTGGAAAATTTAATGTAGCGTAAGATGATCAAGGAACCAGACGAACTGACCTGAGAAGTTTCGTTGACATCCATGAGTTAACTTTCCTGTTTTTCTGAATGTTTTTTTTTTTTTCTTTGGGGGGCACGCCCTCCAAAGATAAATTTGGGAGGGGGATGAGTCACTCCTCAAATACTGTATTATGGATAGAAGTCCGTTGCACATCATTTACAAAGATATCAAAGCCATACGTGTCCTTCCTTCACTGTTTCTGAGATGACTGGAAAAGTGTATACAGTGGAAAACCTTGCAAGTAACCAGACGAACTCACCTGGCAAGTTTCATTGAAATCCATCCAACAGTCTACGGGACACACACACACACACACACACACACACACACACACACACACACACACACAGGCTGAATTTCGCACAGGTGTATGCTAAAAATGATACCCATCCTGCTACGCGTGGTCGGTAATAATATTAAAATGGTTGTGTAGTGTCTTCCTGTGCATTCAGAGAAAACATGGAACTGCATACCCAGTCCTGCGATTTCTATGCCAGTTTGGTAGAATTCGTGACTTCACTTTACCGTATTTCTGATCATTTTTATTTCTGAGAGGAGGGCTTACCCCCTCCATGAATCACTCGGGGACACGCTGCCTAAATTTTTTTTTTTTTTTATGCGAGGAAGAAGGAACCAAAGACCATGAGCCCGCAGTAACAGTTCCCTCCAAGAGAAAAACAAAATACAATAGAGAGCCAAATTCAAGATCCGATCATTTTGAGATGCCTGGACACACTGCGTTTGAAAGACTGGAGATCATAGGCAGCAGGAAATACAGACAGAGGGAGACAGTTCCAGAGCTGACATGTTGCATAAATGAAAGACTGGGAGTAACGGTTAACTCTTGCATTAGAGAGTTGGACAGAAAAGGGATGAGAGTTTGCTGCCAGACGGGTGCTACGCGCCAGTCGTAGAGGTGGAGGAATGCAAGCAGACAGTTCAGAGGAGCAGTGACCATTAAAGTAGCGACAGAAAAGAGATAAAGATGCAACAGTGCGGCGAAGAGACAGAGGTTGAAGGGAGTCAGTAAGAGGAGGAGAGTTAATGAGACGAAAAGCCTTTGACTCCACCCTATTGAGAAGAGCTGTATGTGGGGGGCCTCCCCACACATGAGAGTTGTACTCCACACAGGGGCGGATAAAACCCCTGTATAGAGTCAACAATTGTGCAGGGGTAAAGAAAGAACGGAGTCGGCTTAGCACACCCAATCTCTTGGAAGCAGATTTTACAAGAGATGTAATATGATCTTTCCAAGATAAGTCCCGAGTAAATGAAACCCCAAGCATGTTCAGGGATGATGCAGGATTAAGCTGAATATTATTAAACATTAGTGGGTATACCTGTGGAAGATTTTGTCGGGTTGATAGGTGTAAGAACTGAGTCTTAGATGCATTAAAGACAACCATATTATTTTTACCCCAGTCAGAGATACGAGCCAAGTCAGACATTAGGTGTGCCATAGCCTCATCCCTTGTTTGTTGAAGTAACTGTTGAGATGGGCGTTGTGGGAACCGAATGGAAAGGTGAAGGGTGGAGTCATCAGCGTATGAGTGGATATGGTTAGATGTACACCTTAGAAGATCATTGATGAATAAATGGAAGAGAGTTGGTGATAGGACAGAGCCCTGAGGAACACCACTGTAGATAGATCTAGGAGAAGATCGATGGCCGTCTACAACCGCGGCTATAGAACGACCAGAAAGGAAGCTAGTGATGAAGGCACAGATAGAAGGATAGAAACCGTAGGAGGGCAGTTTGGAAATTAAAGATTTATGCCAGACTCGATCGAAAGCCTTTGAGATGTCAAGTGCAATGGCAAAGCTTTCGCCAAAGTCCCGAAAGGAGGATGACCAGGAGTCTGAAAGGTAGGTGAGAAGATCGCCAGTGGAGCGTCCCTGACGGAACCCATACTGACGATCGGAAAGAAGGTTGTGATAGGAAAGATGCCTTAAAATTTTTCTATTAAGAATTGACTCGAAAACTTTTGAAATACAGGACGTTAAAGCAATTGGACGATAGTTGGAGGGTTGGGAGTGGTCACCCTTCTTTGGGACTGGCTGAATGAGAGCAAACTTCCAGCAAGAAGGAAAGGTACAAGTTGATAGACAAAGGCGGAAGAGTTTGCCTAGGCAGGGTGTAAGCACAGAAGCACAGTTCTTGAGAACAACAGGAGGGACCCCATCAGGCCCATATGCCTTGTTAGTACTGAGTCCAGTGATGGCAGAAAATATATCTCCATTCTTGGAGATTTCAATGTTCACCACCACCTTTGGCTCTCCTCTCCTTTCACGGATCCACCTGGTGAACAAGCCTATATCTTTTCTATCCTTAATGACCTAGAGCAGCTTGTACAGCACCCTACCCGTATCCCTGACTTCCTTGGAGAGAGCTCCAACATACTTGACCTCTTCCTCACAACTAATCCTTCTGCTTACTCTGTTAATCTTTTCTCTCCGTTGGGCTCCTCCGATCACAACCTTATGTCAGCCATGAGGAAGTCAGAGGGGGGAAGTGATGGAGGAACAGCACCGGAATCGTCTAAGGTGGAATTGGAGGAGAAAGTCTGTGCGAAGAGATCTGCTTTATCAGTAGAAGAAATAGCTACAGAACCATCAGGGTAAAAATGAGGAGGGAAGGATGATGAGGTAAAGTTGTTAGAAAGATTTTTGGCAAGGTGCCAGAAGGACCGGGAAGAATTCGAGTTGGAGAGTTGAGAGCATTTAGTATGGATGAAATTATTTTTAGTAGAGCGAAGAACAGACTTAGCACGATTCCGGGCAGAAACGTAAAGATAATGTGATTCAGGGGTGGGTTGGCTCCGGTACCTTTTGTAGGCCTTCTCCTTGTTGCGGACAGCATTAGAACAAGCGTGATTAAACCAAGGCTTTCTTGCATTAGTCAAAGGATATGAGAAAGGAATGTATGCTTCCATACCCGAGAGAATAACCTCCGTAATGCGCAAGGCACACTCAGATGGCTCACGGCCATGGAAGCAATAATCATTCCAGGGAAAATCAAAGAAGTACTGCCTGAGGGCCTCCCAGTCCGCGGCTCCAAAATGCCACAGACGACGTTTCCCTGGAGGGTCCACAGGCCGTACCGGAGTGATAGGACAGGTTAAGGTAATAAGGTTGTGATCGGAGGAGCCCAACGGAGAGAAAAGATTAACAGAGTAAGCAGAAGGATTAGTTGTGAGGAAGAGGTCAAGTATGTTGGAGCTCTCTCCAAGGCAGTCAGGGATACGGGTAGGGTGCTGTACAAGCTGCTCTAGGTCATTAAGGATAGAAAAGATATAGGCTTGTTCACCAGGTGGATCCGTGAAAGGAGAGGAGAGCCAAAGGTGGTGGTGAACATTGAAATCTCCAAGAATGGAGATTTCAGAGAAAGGAGAAATGGACAGAATGTGTTCCATCGTAGATGTAAGATAGTCGAAGAATTTTTGATAGTCAGTAGAATTAGGGGATAAGTAAACAGCACAGATATATTTAGTCAGAGAATGACAGGAAAGCCGAAGCCAGAGTGTGGAGAATTCAGAAGAATTAAGTTCAGGAACACGAGAGCAAGATAAGTCGTTGCGTATGTATACACAACAGCCACCTTTGGCTTTGAAATGAGTATAGAGAAAGTAGGAGGATATAGAAAAGGGTTTGCTGTCAGTTGCCTCAGACAGCTGAGTCTCCGTTAGAAAAAGAAGGTGAGGTTTATAGGAGGAGAGGTGGTGCTCAACAGAGCGAAAGTTAGAGGAAAGGCCGCGAATGTTGCAGAAATGAAGAAGAAGAGAGTCAGACAGTGGTTCCAGGCACCTCGAGTCGTCACCGGGAGAGGGGCGGACGGTGGGGGCATTTATGGTCCCCCCCCCTGGGGACTCCGAGGCTTGATTAAAAGACGCCATTTTTGTTGAATTTAGAATAGGAAGTGTAGTGTGTACTGTGCATGTAGTTTGGTGAAGATAGTTAGAGAAATTTGTACTGGAGAGCATGCTGGCCTACTCTCTGTGTAACTGAGACACTGAAAAAGTTCAGCAAAGGGGGATGGTCAGGAACTAGTCCTAAGGGCTGATGAAACGGGAACTCCAGCACTCCCTGTCATCAGCTTTCCATCCACCTCGGGAGTACTACCCTGCTCGACTGGTGGTACAGTCTACTCCATTATGGATGAGAATCCTTTGTATATTAACTAATTAAAGCCATATGTGTTCTTTTTTCTCTTTCCCATAATTTTTATCTTGTGGGGGAAGGGTTGACCCCTAATAATCATGATTGGAAAACTGTATATAGTGTGTGACTCTTTGGAGGAAGCAGACGAACTCACCTGGGAAGTTTCATTAAAATCTTTCTCCTATTTCTGATCATTTTCATTCTTGGGAGCGGGTTAATCCCTCTAAGAATCACTGGATGGGAAGAGGGGTCCACGCTCTCAAAATATCGCATTGTAGATTAGATTCCATTGTACAACTTCTCCCAAGATATCAAAGCCATATTTGTCCTTCTTTCACTACTTCTGAGAATGTTATATTTGTTGAGGGAGCTGATCCACTCCTAAAACTCAAGGTTAGAAACATGTATATAGTGCAAGACCTTCCCATTAACCAGGCAGAATCACCTGGGAAGTATCATTTAAATTCATCAGATAATCCAGGAAGAGTTAAAGCACACACACACACACACACACACACACACACACACACACACACACACACACACACACACACACAGCAAGAGAGACACAGACAGGTTAAACCTCGCGCAATGGTAAAGGGCGAGGTGCCAAAAATTGTATATACCATCTTGCATCACAGGATTGATAAAAGTGGTAGAGGCCACCATAAATAACGTGAAAGATAATATAAAGGTGTAATGTACACTATAAATCACGTAAGAAAAAGGAGCTATGAAACCTCCTAAATCTGATATAAAATGGTCCACTTATAGTTCTATCCTTGCTGTCATGGGCCTCTGTCGCTGCGCCACACGTCAAGGCCACACGCCTTCTCTCATATACTCTTAAAATTTTCCTAGAGTAGCCCCTCCGTGTTTTCCCAGTCGTATGCATAACTTTAAGTTTACTATATAGATATACGATGGAAGAAAGATTGTTGACTTTAATATAATGAGCGAAAACATGTAACAAATGTTACAGTTTTCAGAGCAATATCTAAACAGTGTGAGTAATGTTAATATTACAAGCAAATGTACATCATCAGTCCCTTGTCAATATTGCATCCTGCCTCACATATTTCTCACACTTCCCCGAACGTCAGACATTATCTCTCTTTCTCGTCCTCATTTGTTGTGTGCTTCATTATTCCATCTAATATACTATAATTCTGTGTGTGTGTGTGTGTGTGTGTGTGTGTGTGTGTGTGTGTGTGTGTGTGTGTGTGTGTGTGTGTGTGTGTGTGTGTGTGTGTGTGTGTGTGTGTGTGTGTGTGTGTGTGTGTGTGTGTGTGTGTGTGTGTAGCGTAGCCAAAACCGGAAAAATGATTTTAATAACACGGCAGGATGGTTGGAATTGGGTCCCAGAGGGGACAGTGTGAATCTAATGTCGATTGAAATTTTGTAAACCAAGTGTTTTGGAAACTAATAACTGTCTCCATTGGCGCCGTTGGTGTTACAGATCGCCAGTTTGCCTTAAGCTTTTTCGGCTGCTGCCGACATTCTGGAAATAGGCAATCATGGCGACCCATGACGCCAGCTGGACAACTTGCACCGTTAATATATCCATGTTAAGACAGGTCTGTAATATGGCATGTTTATTTGTTTTGATGTCAGGACTGTCCGAAATCTCTAAAATAATCACGTGATAAAATCTGATACATTCATGGATGTGTATTTCTGTATATTCATGTATATCTTATAAAATATATATAAATATATTTTTGTTAATGCATCGAGTTTACATGTATACTATTTACACACACACACACACAGACGCACGCATGCACGCGCGCCTTGTCCCAGATATTCAAAACATAACTGTATGCTTTCATTACGACGTAACCTGGCATCCAGGTCGTGGTTGGCTAAGAAATCGTCATTGAGAATAATATACTGCGTTCAGTCACAGTTAGATATCCTAAAATTAGAAGATTAATCCATTCAGGGAGGGATAAACAATTAGTGACATGTATGAATTTAATTTGTTAGTTATAATTCATATGTGCCCATCAACTGCTCAAGTGTCACCAAGGCAGACAACACCTATGTGGGTAACGAGCTGAGGAAAGAAGGCTCTTTCTCTCCAGCAAAGACTGATTTGATTCACAGAACAATGTGGGCATCCCAGATCATGCTGCAGTCACTGATGGAATATAAAGAAGGTTCGGACAACCACAGCAGATAACTGTCGACGCACTCGATATGGCTCGTCGACCCAATATTGGTTATGAACCACTGCAATACGTGCATGTGGAAGAGGCAGCGGGGCATTTCTTTGCAGTATCTTGTGTCTTTGGAGAGAGAGAGAGAGAGAGAGAGAGAGAGAGAGAGAGAGAGAGAGAGAGAGAGAGAGAGAGTTGTACATCAACAGTCCAGTGACCAGACGATTTCATTCAGCAAAAAATGGTGGGAACTGTGGTGGTGGTGTTGACAGCCGTGATGATGGCGGTGGCGGTGGTTTTCCTGGTGCTGGTGGTGATGGTAGCTGTAATGATAATTGTAGTGGTAGGTGCTGTGGTTGTGGTGATTGCTGTGATGATGGTGGCGGTGGTGGTGGCTGTGATGATAGTGGTGGCGGTGGTAGCTGTGATGGCGGTGATAGCTATGATGATGGTGGTGATGGTAGCTGTAATGGTGCTGATGGTTGTGTAGCTGTGATGATGGTTGTTGTGGTAGCTGTGATAGTGCTGGTGGTGGTGTAGCTGTGATGATAGTGCTGGTGGTGGTGGTGGTAGAATTATGATTGTGGTAGCTGTGATGATGTAAGTGGTGGTGGTACCTGTAGTGGTGGTGGTGGTGGTGATGGTATCTGTGATGATTGTGGTGGTGGTGGTAGCTGTGATGATGATGATGGTGGTGCCTGTAGTGGTGATGGTGGTGGTGGTGGTGGTGGTGGTGGTAGCTGTGGTGATGGTGCTGGTGGTGGTAGCTGTGATGGTGATGATGGTAGCTGTAGTGGTGGTGGTGATGGTATCTTTGATGATGATTTGTGATGATGGTAGCTGTGATGAAGCTGGTGGTGGTGGTGGCAGCTGTGATGATGATGATGCTGACGATGGTAGCTGTGATGTTGGTGGTGGTGCTGAAGGTAGCTGTGATGGCAATGGTAGTGGTGGTGGTGCTTTTCAGAAACGGGTCTCATTTTGACAAGTGCTTTGGAGTCCGACAGAGCTGTAAAGCACTTGCTGCACAGCAAAGTGTGAATCAGAGACTGCTCTTATATGGACAAGTTCTCAGAGGCCCAATAAGGCCGTGAGGCTCTTGTCACATACTGGATTTGAGGCGCCTAGTAAGATAAGTGACTAAGCGCCAATGAGTCCAAAATGGACTATCTTATACTACTGTCTTGCCACGGCCTACCCAGGGAATTCAGGCACTTGTGCCACCTCATGGGAACAAATTCGCTTGTAGCTCCAAATTCGCACCCTCAAAGCTCAACCTGGTTGAGATGAAACTTGTTCCAAGTCTCCACACCCACCGGAAGTTAAACAAGTGAAACTGGATGAGCTGTACAGCCTGACATCATGCATCTTTGACCAGCACCGAGACTACCTGGAAAATGTTTTTCCTGTACAACAAGGCCGTCCAACAAGAAACCCAGTACAGATGCTGTGGGAGAGGGAAATGACGTCCTGGACTATGATGACTGACTACCTGGTAATTTAAAAACATTATAATTTTGGTATTTTTAAGAAAAGTTTTCTCGTTTCAGGATCCATAGCTTCGTCTGTGATGAGTAAAACTGCTGCGCGGTAACCAGAGTAAATACAACTATACTCCATTTTTTTTTCCTGAGGCGAAGATGCACTTGACAGGTTGATGATGACTGACTGAATGCAACATGTCCAAAAACTATTTACTAACCCAAACTTCCCCCTCAGATATTTGTTGTCAGCTAATAATGCTAGATTATGAAGTAATGTTGCATTCAGCCAATAATCACCAATCTGTCAAGTGCATCTTCGCCTCGATTAAAAAAAAAAAAAAAAAAAAAAAAAAACGGAGTATAGTGGTGCTATGCACAACAAACCTCGCCCGACAGCAGTTATTTTATTTTCAACTGTTTTCAAGCTAGCCCACTGAATATCCGTGATCTTGCATTTGACCTTTCAAAGTCACTGAAGATCAAAGATCATGGTGCCGGATGAAAGCGCATATGAGACTTCCTATATCTTGATAGCAATAAATATCTCTATCTTCAACCAGTTTCGAGCTGTAGTCCTTTGCATAACCATGACCTTGTTTGACCTTTCAGGGTCACTTAAAGGTCATGGTTCCAATTAAAAGCCCATATGGGTCTTCCTACATGTTGAGAGTATCAAATATCTATCTGCAGCTGGTTTCGAGTTATAGCCCAGTGAATATCCATGACCTTTCAAGGTCACTCAGGGTCAAAGGTCTTGGTGCCAAATGAAAGCCCAGATTGGAGTGCCTGTATGTTGATAAAGTATATATCTCTATCTTCAACTGGTTTCAAGTTATAGCCCTCTGAAAATCCGTGACCTTGATACTGACCTTTCAGGGTCAATTGATTACCTCCAAAGTCTAATAACTTTTTCGGGGGACCAGTGCCCACATATCTTTGACAGTTTCATGCAATATCATTCAGCCGTTTTTCCGTAATGTTGCTAACAAACAAAGAAACAAGCAGAGAAACGACGAAAAACAATACCGCGCCGGACTCCGTCCGTGCGAGGTAAATATTGAGAAACTGGGTCTATGGGCATTAATTTTACATAAAAGCAGTACCATCCATCCATCCATTGCCAGACGCCATGTATCCCAAATGGGGTGGCCAAGGGCTTAGAGTTAATTGTTTTACAGGGAGGGGCACTAATCCTCCACCAACCCCACTTGACATAGGGATGCCAACAGCATCTGGTGTTCCCAGGCGGTCACCCATCCAAGTACTAACCAGACCCAACGTTGCTTAACTTCGCTGATCGGATGGGAAGCGGTGTACTCAACGTGGCATGGCCGTACACATTCATTAAATTTGTTAAGGAAAAGCTTTCTGTTAAATGTTATACTGTCTCTATAACTTTGGAAGGAGCAATGTAATGATTTAAAAGACAATAGCTGGGGGAAAGAAAAAAAGGACATTGGTTTCCCCTTCAAAGCTCATAGTATTTACCCTGAAATCTGTTGTTGAAGCGCTCAAGTACACTGAATAAGCTTCAATAAAAAAGAACTTACTAGTTTTAACGGTTACTGAGTTACAGCGCGTTAAATATCGAAAAACTTTGATCGCGTTCTTCTTTTTTGTTTTCTATTTTTGGCGGTTAGACACTGTTACTATAGTCAGACTCAAGTATAAAGTCCGTTTGGGTGAGGCCCGTGAGGGGATTCCCCTCTCTACAACTCTACCGCATCAGCCCCAGTACCTCTCTCTCTGTCATATGTCAGCTATTTACTATTTGAAATTGTGTATTAAACAATCTGTACTTATGAAATATATTAGATAAGGCTATATAGTGCTATGAATGTGTCGCTTTTTAGGATAATAGCAAAGATTTGTATAAATTCCACACCACGTAACAACGTCGCTTTCCAACGTTGCCAGAGGTCAAGGACACTATGTATGTCACCACCTCAGACTACAGGTGACCGGTCACTTTCCTTATAGGTTTGGCAGTGCTGTGGAGAGGGGAATCCCCAAACGGACTTCATATTTGAGTCTGACTATAGGCGCCTCATTTCACATAACGCCTTACAGTGCCACAGCAGGCAAGGACGTGCTGGTAAACACGGGAAAATCAGCAATATAAAGAATCCTTTTCTGTTTCTCTCTCAAAAGACTTTGAAAATCATTCACATGAATCTGCAAAAACGGACATTGGTTGCTTTATTTGGCCACAGATCATTAGTTTGAATGCGGCGTAATTATCAAAGGCCGCGAAGAAAAAAATTACGAGACGAGACAGGACTTTTGTTGAACTGGTGCCCTCAGCAGCCTTGGCACATCTCGCATTCCATGAAAAGGAAACTCAAGAAATTCTTGGTGCCATTATATCAATAAGTAGGTCTTTAAAATAATAAGACTTTGCACATAGATTACAATATTCTTCTGCTGTGCATTAATAACGATACCTAAACCTGGAAACGCAACTGTACTTTGTTATCGAAGCCTCATTGTTTGTGCTTGTATTTATTTAAGGTATTTCTATACACATACACAAACATAAATATATTTTCCTACATATCTGTATATATAAAAGAGCCACGATATTTGTTTGTTTGTCCTTCAGTCACGCCCAACCAAGGGCCAGAGACCCCCAAACCCATGCATATTCTGATCTAGCGTGACCCAAGGATAGTTTTAGGGGCGTTAAAATTTAGATCTGGGTCATTTGAGGTCACTGGTAGAGTGTTCGCCTTTTTGGCCCGGGCAACACCGGGTACCCCTGTACTTCATTTTTTGGCATGTAGACTCACATGACCTTCAGCTCAGACATAGGCTAAATGAGGTTGACTTCTGAGGTCGGTTGAGGTCACTGGTCTGAAATCATTTGAGGTCACCGGTAATACACAATCGAACGACTGGACACAGCAGCCCAATTTTTTGTCATGGAGACTCACATGACCTCCAATTCGAGCATACGCTACGTGAGTTTGACTTCTGATGTCATTTGAGGTCACTGGTTGGGTTATTTGAGGTCATTGGTAATGCATATTCGAACGACTGGACCCAACAGCCCAAATTTTGGCATGGAGACTAACATGACCTCCAGTTCAGACACAGGCTATAAGATGTTGACCTCCGAGGTAATTTAAGGTCACTGGTCGGAGGTCATTTGAGGTCACCGGTAATACACGCTCGAACGACTTGACTCAGCAGCCCGGTTTTTGGCATGGAGGGTCACACTACCTCCAGTTCAGACATAGGCTACGTGAGGGTGACTTCCGAGGTCATTTGAAGTCACAGGTCGAAGGTCTTTTGAGATCACCAGTAATAATAAAGAAGTGGACACAAATGTTGTGCATTAGTCAGCGAAAGCTGAAATAGAACGTTCATGGACCTCTTACAACTTACAATACCTCTTCAGTAACATAAGAGGTACGTGATCTTTCTGGTGTAGAAAGAAAGACTGGACTAGAACAAATACGATTAGAGTGTTCACCGTTTTGGCCAGGCAACACCAAGTACCCCTGCTAATATATATATGTCTCATCTCATCTCATCAGCCATTTGAGTGTCCGAAGCGAGGACGATACAGCCAATGTATCTCTACCATGTGGCTTTGACTGTCTGGTAGAGATTGTATGTAGGTCGAGAAGTGCTGACTCCCTTCAACCTCTGTCTCTTCGCCGCACTGTTGCATCTTTATCTCTTTTCTATCGCTACTTTAATGGTCACTGCTCCTCTGAACTGTCTGCTTGCATTCCCTCCACCTCTGCGACGTGCGCGTAGCACCCGTCTGGCAGCAAACTCTCATCCCTTTTCTGTCCAACTCTCTAATGCAAGAGTTAACCGTTACTCCCAGTCTTTCATTTATGCAACAGGTCAGCTCTGGAACTGTCTCCCTCTATCTGTATTTCCTGCTGCCTATGATCTCCAGTCTTTCAAACGCAGTGTGTCCAGGCATCTCAAAATGATCGGATCTTGAATTTGGCTCTCTATTGTATTTTGCTTTTCTCTTGGAGGGAACTGTTACTGCGGGCTCATGGCCTTTGATTCCTTCTTCCTCGCATTAAAAAAAAAAAAAAAAAAAAAAAAAAAAAAAAAAAATGTAGTGTTGGAGTGGCTTTGGATGTGTGTGTAGTCTGTGAACCAAGTGTTCTTGGCCCGTGCAAGCCGACTGGGTGCAAGCATACTTTATAGTATGCGACACTGATTCAACCACAGCATCCCTGATTTCCGCCAATGCAATACGTGGCCAGAAGAACGCTCCCAAAGTTTATTACCCTGGCGGGGCGCGAACCCTCGTTCTTCAGTGTACGAAAACGCACACTTTACCACTGTACCACAGAGGCTCCATATATATATATATATATATATATATATATATATATATATATATATATATATATATAGATAGATAGATAGATAGAGAGATAGATAGATACACGAGTATATATTAGTTTTCAGTTAATATGCTGAACCTTTGTTACTATAATATTTATGGGAGTGCTAATTGATTACTGTTACTTATCATACCACTGTAGTGTTTCCTACGCTGAATGACAAGCCAAATGATATCTAGCAGAGGGAAAATAATTCCTATGTTTGATGGTAATCGTACAACCAATCGACACCTTATGGTCTAATAGGTTAAAGCGCTGCACCCAGATGAGATCTATAAGACATGACATGCTAGATAAGTTTTTAGCTATTGGCTCACATAATACAGCTCAAGGGAAAGCAATAAGTCAGTTCCATGCTAAGTACTTTGACTAAGTAGTCTAGCCCCGGACGTCTTCGATCCTGCATATGGAAATAAAGAACTGGATAACAAGTAGATCCTACTGACTGACCCTTCAACATGGCATGAGAGTTACTGGTTGCCACACTTCCGATTAATTGCCAAGGCTGTTTTTCCAGAAAGGACAACGAAAGGATAATTCTGGATTTTCCTGTCTTTTCATCCATCATTGAATCTTTTTTTTTTTTTTTTTTTTTTTTACCCTTTATTCCACTAGCAGTGTTGGGGCCCGGGGCAGGGCTTCTTAGTCTCTTCTCCTTAGAACTAAGATCAATCCTAATTTCGACTGGAAATTGACTGTAAAACTGATAATCACGTGGCCGATGTTTAGATGTTAACGTCACGAATGGGATACCAAGCCATTAGTTTCTGATGACAGTTTCTGATATACAAGACGATGATAAAAGACTCTGACATATTAGAATTAGTAAAGA
Source organism: Coenobita brevimanus (assembly GCF_032717465.1). Classification (NCBI taxonomy): domain Eukaryota; kingdom Metazoa; phylum Arthropoda; class Malacostraca; order Decapoda; family Coenobitidae; genus Coenobita; species Coenobita brevimanus. The sequence continues at coordinate 23,500,615 of NC_137013.1, read as the reverse complement.
AACTATTGTTTATGAAGTGTTTATCATCCCCTACCCTACAGGACGATCTACGGTAGTCAATGTTGCACCCATGTCCATAGTCGTAATGCTGGGTAAACAGACTCAAAGGAGGAAACTAACTTTGTCCAAGACTCAGATCAATCCGAGAATCGAACTCCAATAATATTCTTACTTATGCAGTGTGGATGTGCAAACCAATGCAGTTCCGGTTTATTCAAAGAACATCTTTGGTTTCCGCAAGTCATTGCTGACTGCACTCTGGAATGTGGGATGCAGGCTAATCGATTCTGACAACCAAACATGTTTCACAGACGCCTGTCAGAAGTTGGAAGCTTGCGTTCCTTCAATAATTTTAAGTTTTATCAGCCTGTGGACATCATTTTGACGCTGCGCACAGTATCGCATATGTTATGTTCTTGGCTTAGTTTCCTTGTCTAACCATCTGTTATTAACATTGTGGAAAAGCTACTGGATAAAACTGCACCAAATTCAAAGTAGTTGTTGACCATCAGAGGAATACATGCTTGAATTTGGCGCGAAAATGATCAAACGTTAAGGTCACAGGGCAAGGTCAAATGTTCTGTCCGTTGATTGTGTCAGGATCACATATGTAGGCCGCGGTGTTGCACTCTATGAACGATCCTTCTCGTTATTTTTGCTGCTACCAGGCGGCTTTACTTAACTAAGGAGAGACGTCTGGTAATGGAATTATTATAAAGAATTGCGTGATCGGTTTTGATTAGAGAACCCACCCATATGCTGAATAAAGTAGAAAGACGGTAGCAAGAAGGAAACTGATGTTATTATAGTGGAGGTGGTCGAGCAGACGGCAGTGACAAACCTCTCTCTCTCTCTCTGTACCTGCGGCTTGGACATTTCCCAGGGAAACCCACAAGCAAGCAGAGTAACCATGTTGTCTATGTGGATAATTTTAGTTACTGTGCTCCTGTGGCTTCTCGCACCTGCGTTCGCTAACAGTCTTATGATGAACGTTCAGCAGACAGACTGGACACTGTTTTAAGCGGAAGTCAATATGGTTTACTATCGATACAATGGCTGAAATTATTGTTGCATACAAGACTTGGCAGTAACTCTTCCTGAGATAATTAGTTTTACTACTAAGGCAAACTGTGTAGACTTTTAGAATATAACAAGCAAATATCGTAGAGTATCATGGTGAAAAATGCATCGAAAATTTACCAAGGAAAAAAAAAAAAAAAGTACGAAGTCTCCTCTGCAACCTCGAATTCATCCATTAGTGTCTGGCATCCGTGTGACGTCATGGGGGCGGGGTCACATACAGAACACTTATATACCAACCCCGGGCCTGACGTGCCTCTGGGCTAAAATATGGCCCGGGCCTCCCAAAAGGTGAGGGCAATCTATAACAACAACAAATGACGTGCCTCATCTTGCACTACGGACTCTCACGAGATCCAGGGCCGCATCGTTAAGAAGCTGCATTCATGCAACAAGTCATTCACGCTGATCTGGGTGCCTCGTCATTGTCGTATCTACGGCAATGAGCAGGCTGACTTACTTGCAAAGTCGGCTGTGGAGCTCGAGGAGACTTGGGACGTTCCTCGTGAGATACAGTCGAGTCTCTCTCTCGGAAAGAAATCAATAAATCTTCTGTGGCAAGGTCAGTGGACCAGACTTAATATTCCAACTTGTAAGCCGTACCTGGGCAACTGGGACACTGCCAACCGTCCCAGTCGCCTTGAAGAAAAAGTGTTGGCTCGCTTACGGCTTAATCCCACCATATTAACACATATGAAACCTTATATGGAAAAAAGATTCCCGCCGCACTGTGACATCTGTGATGCGGTGTTATCTATCAGTCATATCATCCTGCGCTGTCGGCGATTTATTCCTGAACGTGCTTCACTTATAAATTACTGCGGGGAAGCAGACGTCCCCATCACCCTTTCCACCATCCTGGGTGATGGGGACATTGTTATGACTGATAAATTGATGGCTTTCTTGAGAGAGACCGGACTGATCAGAGTGATGTGACTTTTTTACTGTGTGGTTATGGTTTTTATCAATGGTAAATATGTATATATTGTACTATTAATTAGGGTTGACAGTTGACATATTTAAAATAGTTCTTCCTCCCACTGATCTATTTCTAATATAGATGTCCCCTACATTAAGCCACGTTCCTCGCCTGACAGTCACCAGCTGATGAGTGCAAGTGTGCAATATAGAAAGGTATTGGGCACTTGCAGTCGATGGTGGTCTGCTGGGCGAGGTTCTTCACTTTTTGTATAAATTATGTAAATACATTATACCATCTTGCTTAAGTTATTCTAATTAGGGACGACAGCTGACGTATATGGAAATGTTCCTGACTCGTCTGGTTCCCTTTCATATATTGATGTCCCCTATATTAGGTTGTGCCTAAACTGACAGTCATCAGGTGATGAATGCAGGTGTGTAATGTAGAAAGGCATTACATATCTGCAGTCGATGGTGTTCTCTTGATCGAGGCTTTTTTACCATTAATGTAGGTCTAGTTATTTGTCTCTTAGGATTTAGTGTAGGTTAGCGATTTGTCTGTTAGGTGATTAGTTTTAGGGTCTTTATATTAGGAATTTTTGTTTATAAGTAATATAAGGTTAAAAATAAAAAAAAATAAAAAAATAATAAAATTAAAAATACAAAAAAATATAAAATAAAAATTATTATATATATATATATATATATATATATATATATATATATATATATATATGTACAGTAAGCAACAAAAATCGTGTCGTGATATTTGGTGAAAACACAAGCTAACGGGCTAAGCGTCTGGTACATTCCGCCGTCTGTCATACGGACGGTTCATGTTTCACGAGTTACATTTAATCTTCGGACAAAACCGCGACACGACTACTGTTTCTCACTGTACGTGTGCATGAAAGTTTGTATGTTCACATGCATGGATATATATATATATATATATATATATATATATATATATATATATATATATATATATATATATATATATATATATGTGCATGAAAGTGTGTATGTTCACATGCATGGATATATATATATATATATATATATATATATATATATATATATATATATATATATATATATATATATATATATATTTTTACGTGTCCGACTCCGGGCAAAGGCTCAGGGCCTATTTCTTGGGGGCAGTGGCCTATCCCAAGGCCCAGTAGTCCTCCTACACCTCCACATGTCACCACTTCGGCGCTAACACCCACCGTCCATATTGAATACATACTAGGGCTGTCTCATACAGGACTGGTGTACTGGTATTAGCGGGGATACTTTTACGACATGTCGGCGGGTCATCTGGTAGATGAGGAATATCTGTTTTTTTTTAGGAAATTCAAATCCTTAAACTATTCCCTGCCCCAGCCGGGATTCGATCCTGGGACCATCAGGACTGCAAGCTGCCTCTCTACCGATTCAGCCACCTCCTCCCTCATATATATATATATATATATATATATATATATATATATATATATCAATGTATATATATCTATATCAATGTATATATATCTATATCAATGTATATATATATATATATATATATAGATAGATAGATAGATAGATATATATACATATATATATATATATATATATATATTTTTTTTTTTGCCTTAATGACCAGGGGCTCCGGCCCCAATGCTCGACAAGCAAAATAAAAAAAGGATGACGTGCCGGCATTTCAACCTCTCCACTGGGTGAGTATTCAGCAGGGATCTCCATTTAGCCAATAGTGATCTTGCGGTCAGAACGCCCCAGTCCGGTGTCATTCTTGCACAGGTTCGATCTTCAAGAGGTGACAACAGGTGGTCCGATCATTTAATACCTCCATAAGAGGTGGCTGGCCATCTACCCTTAACCCTCGTAACCCTACAACTCCAATAACATGTTAGATAACCTGGTGCCTGCCACACCCCGATCTTTAGAAAATCGCTAGAAATACTTACAACACAGTTATTCAAACAATCACTTGTACACAATTTCTGTAGACCTTTTCCTTCAACTTGATTAAGGGGTAATCCAGTTCTGCTGTCGGGCCCTGCTGCGGATGTCACTGATTGCATTGCGCAATTGACCCTTGTGCGGTGTGGTGCGGTGAGGATCTGTCCGTTCTCCCCTTTGGGGCTAAGATGCGAATGAATGTGTTTGAATGGATGAGTAAATGGGGAGTATGTCGTCCTGTCTCGGCTACCTCCCTTTCCTTGGGGGAAGCAGCCTAGGTATATAGATAGAGGTAGATAGATTGATGCAAAATGTATGAAAATACAAGTGACGAAATACTGTAAGGAAAATTAAGACTAAAAACACTGAAAAATTTTATACCAACTGAAATTAGTGGTTGCTATACCAAAAATGATAGGTTCCATTAGTTCTCTATCAATGCCTGCTGTAGACCAATGGCCAATGTATCTTTAAGAAGAAAGAGAAGCATGTGTCATAAGAAATAGTTTTTGGTATGTAAGATATATATAGGGGAAAAAATCACAGGTTAGGTAACCTCGGGTCCACTGGACCCCAGAGGCCCTTTAGCACGAAAATAGAGCCAGATCCCGAACTGACCCCATCACCTCCCTAAACTAGTCTACTAGTCGGGAAAGTAGAGGGAAAACCAGATCCCAAGACCTTATAGTAATATAAGAAACAACACTAAGAAAAATAGCATGGGGTCCAATAGATCCCAAGTTACCTTACAAGGGTTAAATGAATTGAACTACGGTAGCCTAGCCTCGGGCCCCTACGCCTTGAAGAGGGTAAAATGGGTTCGGGTGTTACCTAACATTATCTTACGACTCCGATGACGTACATTATATTGTACTGTTGGTACCTCCAGACGATTTTATTCTGCTGGTGAGGATCCTTTCACTGTGAAGGGATAAAGGTATGGGCTTTATATAATATAGGCGTCCACACTTGAAAGCCTAGAACTTGTTCCAGCAAGCAAAGCTGTTAATATATCAAACGAAATGAAGAGAAAGTGTGTGTACCGTTTAGGTGACATTAATGCACACTGAAATTTTGAGAAAGGCCGCTATACATTACTTTTCCCTAAGCTTTCCAACGAAGTTTGAATGTCTGCTGTTGCTTTATTAATTTTTAAGATCATTCAATTTTGGAGGTCAGTCTGGCCCATTATACCTTTTCTCTGTAATTTGGTGGCGAATTGTGAGGAAAATAAAACACTAATATTTTCGAACACAACCCAGTTCTGTAGCTAAAGTTGTTGTTGTTGTTGTTGTTGTTTTTAGCATTATCCTGGCTAATTTGGAGAAAAGCTATTAAAGTAACAACTATTGCTTTTCCCAAAAGATTTATAATGTTGCTTTAGTAGTCTCCGAAATAATCCAGTTTGGACACTGCTCTACCCTGCTGCGTAACTCAGTTCTTTTGCTGCTTGGCTCTTTTAAAGCAATGGGATGCCGAAATTTTAGACAAATGACTTAGCTTTCAGGTAACGCCTATTACATTTTTGCACTCCACAGCTTGCTCCAGGAGTGGGCAAGGCAGGATCTTTTTCCAGGAGGAAGTGAGGGCGGAGAAGAAATTTCGAACCCAAAGCGTTGCCTGGCATCCGTTACGAAAAAGTCTTTAGGGTTAATTATAATATGACGAGTTTGGTCTGAGTCAAAAGACTTTACACACACACACACACACACACACACACACACACACACACACACACACACACACACACACACACACACACACACACACAAACGCACGCGCGTTCGCGCTAGTGGGGCTGCGCAGATTTGCTAAACTTCATTGTAAACTTTCTAGTGATGTGCGTCAATCCACTGTAACTGTAATCTGAAATGACACAGGTTTGGAGACGTGCCCTGCCACCGTACTGGTTGGCTGATGGTGTCCTCTCTCACTTGATTTGCGTACTTGCTGGAAAAATGATACTTATTAATACAATTTCCCAAATAAGTTATGGGCGTCCAAACTTGAAAATCTGAACGTGTTTGACCAAGCACGTTCGCTGATGTTATTTTACCTAAAAAAAGAAAATCCCAACCCACTAACCTGACACCAAAGCCCACTTTTACTTCCAGAGAGAGACACACAAAAACATGCATTGCTTTTTTATAAGGTTTCCAGATGCGTGCTTTGGTCTACAGTTGCTCTAATTTATTATTATTATTATTGAGAGGAAGACCACGAATAGGATGGATGGACAGTGTGAAGAGAGCGCTGGATGCGAGAGGGATGTCTGTTGAGCAAGGAAGAGTGGCTGTGCGTGACAGAAATAAATGGAGAGAAATTGTGAATGAATAAGTGATGACGCAGCCCTGAGGGGATATTCTCCCGCATTTGGTCTGATCAGCTAGTCAGGTCAGGTGCGGGTAAGGGGATGGGTCTGTTATGATGTGGCAGGGGTAAACCAGTTCTGCTGTCGGGCCCTGCTGCGGATGTCACTGATTGCATTGCGCAGTTGACCCTTGTGCGGTGTGATGCCGTGAGGATCTGTCCGTTCTCCCCTTTGGAGCTAAGATGCGAATGAATGTGTTTGAATGGATGAGTAAATGGAGAGTGAGTCGTCCTGTCTCGGCTACCTCCCTTTCCTTGGGGGAAGCAGCCTAAGTATATAGATAGATAGATAGAGATTATTTGGTTCAGAGAACCTAGATTTTGTGCTCCTTCTAGTGGTTTTTGCCTTTTTTAGCAATATGGTAGGGAGCTTTGAATAAGTTTGAATCTGTAGAGAGGCGGCCTGCAGTCCTAATGGACTCAGGGTCGAATCCCGGCTGGAGCAGGGAACAGTTTAAGGATTTGATTTTCAAAAAAAGCAGACTTTACTGATCAACCAGAAGACCCGCCGACATGTAAAAATACCCCCTCTAACACCAGTACACCAGTCTTGTATGAAGCAGCCCTAGCATGTATTCAGTATAGACGGTTGGTGTAAACGTCGAAGTGGTGACATGTGGAGGTATGTAGGAGGACTACTGGGGCTTGAGATAGGCCTTGAAGCCTTTGCACAGAGTCGGACACATAAATAACTTTCCCACAAGCATCCTGACGATATATTTAGATTTACGGTTGTTGCTTTAATAATTACGCAGATACCTAAGTTTTGGTGTTTAATTTGGTATTTTTGGCTCACTTTAACAATGTGGTAGTTAATCCTGAGAAAAGCACATTAAGTAACATCTTTTACTTCTTCAAAAGCTTACAAGCGAGGTGCCTGAGTCAACTGATGAATTAATAGATTCTGAAATATATAACTCAACTTTGGAGCTAAAGCTGGCACCTGTTTATTCAGCAGTATGCCAGCGCATTTTGAACAAAGCGACTTAAGCAACAGATTTTACTTTTTCGTAAGCTTTCCAATGATGTGCATAGATCTGTTGTTGTTTTATGTATTTTAAATTACCCAGCATTGTTGTTGTACATACTCACCCGATATATATATATATATATATATATACACTCACACGCGCACGAGCGCGCACTTTTTCAGTATCGTGTCAAATTTCGGGAGTCACAAAGTAACACCTGTTATTATTTCATAAGTTTTCCAACGATGTGCGTAGATCTGTTGTTCATTTATAAGCCTATGAAATTAGCCAGCTTTGGTGCTGTACCTTCTCACCCAATTACATGCCTAATAATGTTCCCGCTTGCTGGCTTCGCGACGTCGTTCGAACAAAACAATAACTTTTTCTTTATTTGCTTTTTCACTATTATTGTCTCGAATTTGGGAAAAATCACCCAAATAATTCCCATTAGTTTTTGATAAGCTTTTCAATCACGTGCGTAGACATCCTGAAACTTTTTTTTTTTTTTTGTGTTGGTGAATTTTAAGAAAAAGTAATTTACGTATTGTCTGTTACTTTCTAAACTCTCCATCGATGTGTATTGATCAGCCACAAGTTTAATAATTTTAAGAAATACAAGAAACTGTCGTGTTCTACCACCCCGTTACATGTTACTGCTCTCGCTTGCCCGAACTATTGTAGTAAGTCGCAGTCCAGTGAAATCTGATGAATCTTCTTGGTTATTAGCCACACTCATTACGTTTGGACAGTAACTGAGCTATATGGTGATTGGGTCTTCCCCACTAGAGTCAAAAATTATTAAGGTAATGGCGTCCACACTAGTAGTGTGATACAGATTTCAGCGAGTAAGCTTGGTAGTATTATTAGTTTAGCTAAAAGAAGTGTTTAGTCCCACTTCCCTTTGAACCGATACTTCTTATTTTAGAATGTGCATCCTGTCCCCTGTACAAAGGAAAAGGGGAAAAAGAAGTGTGTGGTAATCGTACGGGCATTTGTCTATAGTGTACGATAATAGGAAAAGTATATGGTAGGATACTTATTGACAGAGTTAGGGAAATAACAGAGGATTTAGTTGGAGAAGAAATGGGAGGTTTTAGGAAGGGAAGAGCTTGTGTAGATCAGATATTCATTCTTAGGTCTTCAGTGGAAAGTTTCTAGAGAATGGAAAGAAATTGCATGTGGCCTTCAAGGATTTGGAGAAAGCATATGACAGGGTGGATAGTCAAAGATTGTGGAAAGTATTAAGAATATATGGAGTAAATGGGAAGTTGTTGAGTGCCGTGAGAAGTATGTATGAGGGTGCCAAGGCTGCAGTGTGTGTGGACAGTGAACTTTGTGAATTTTTTTGTTTGAAGGTTTAATTGAAATAGGAATGTGTCATGTCTCCATGGCAGTTCAATCCGTATATGGCTGGGGTCATAAAAGAGATACAAGGTAGGGTAATGGATGTTGGAGCGGCCCTAATGAGAGAGGGCAGTGTGTTCCTGTACTGTTGTTTGCAGATGATACTGTGTTGTTAAGTGATGACGAAGGGGAGCTGCAAGGCTTGGTGAATGGGAGTGTATAAGAAACGGAATGTAAAGGTGAATACTGTCATCGAGAGAAATGGTCACTGAATGTACAGTGAGTTTGGATGAGGAGGAAATGGATAATGTGAGTGCGTTTAAGTACTTGGGTAGTGTGATGATTAAGGATGGAAGTTTAGAGGGTGAAGTGCTTGAAAGGGTACAACGAGGAAGAAAGATTGCTGGTTTCTTGAAAGCAGTTATAAGAAACAGGGAAGTGACCATGGAAGTGAAAAAGTTACTGCATGACAGTATTGTGATAATAACTCTAACGTACGGAGATGAAACCTGGACCTTGTTAGGGAGATAGAAGTCAAGAGTGAGGGCAGTGAAAATGAGCTATTTGAGAGGAGCATGTGGCGTCTTACAGACTGACAAATAAGGAAGTGAACGAGCATTGTGGTGTGGATGTGGATGTGATAGGAAGTGTTAGGAGAAACGCAATGAGGCGGTTTGGCCATGTGAAGGGGATTGAGAGCGAAAGACTGACGAGGAGAGTGTACGTGAGTGGGATGGAGGGGGGGAGAGGGAGGGGAAGGCCAAGGATGAGATGGAGGGATGGAGTGAAGAGGTATATGAGAAAGCGATGCGAGCTGGGAACAGGGCAGTGAAATGGCGGGGGACAGGGCGACATGAAAGCGATTTGTTTGTGACCATCCCTTACGGGATTAAGGCGTCTGGCAATAGATAGACAGATAGTATCCCGTCAGTTTAGACGCTCTGGATCCTGACGCCAAAGCATGGCTGCTTCAACTCAATTTTTTTGCTCAAATTGGCACTTTTGCCATCTTTCAGCACTAGGAGGCTATGTTAGCGAATTTTGCGAGAGACGCTTAAGCAACACCTAATAGTCAACTCTTCCATGAACTTTTCAACGATATGCGTAGTTCCTCTATAACTTCAGTAATTCTCTAGCTAACAGAATATTTGGCGCTTAGTTTCGTGCTTTTTTTTTTTTTTTAAACTCCAAATTGGGAATTTCGAGACAGCACACGTAAATAACACGCGTTGTTCATATGCTTTCCAGTAATGTGCGTAGATTCGCTCTACTTTAATGGTTTTCGAAATAACACAGATTTGGTACAGAGTTTTGTTTTTTTTTCCTTTAGTAATAATTATTGCGAATGTTAAGAAAAGTCACTTTATTAATGACTGATCTCGTACGGTTTCCAGCGATGTGAATAGATTTAATTTCGTTCTAACAATTTCTGTAGAGAAAAAAAAAAAAAATAGATGCTTAACTTGGTGTACTTTTTTCCTGCAATGATTTTTTTTTCTTTGTAAAGTTAGTTATGTAACATCAGCTCTTTTTTCATAAGCTTTCCAATATGTATGCATACAGTCTCTATAACAGAGTATGAAATGACAATTTGGAGTTGTGCTCAACCATCATACATATCTGATTGTGTTGTCTTTCGTTTGTCTAAAAAGAGGCTTTAAAAAAAAAAAAAAATGGTAGAACAGGGTAACACTACATCAGTAAGACAGTGTATTACTGTGAAGTCGCTATACTTGTCCAGTGATTTAGTCTAAAGGATGTAAGAGTTTTCAGAATAAATGTCCTAAAGAAAGTGACTACCTTACTTCAATAGTCATTCCCTGCACCAGTGATTCAGATGAGATTCATTAATGCTTAAAGATATCATGCTATTGGCAGAATTAGTTCATCCCACTGTAATTAACTTTTCAAATTACTCTGCAGAGAAGATCGTGTCGCGGAGACCCAGTATCATTAAAGACGATGCAACGAAGACTGTGTTTGGTGCTGGTGATGATGATGGCAGTGGCTGCAGGTAGATGATAACCTTTTCATTTCGTAATCTATTATCACAGTAAATGGAAATTTGTATTTTTTATGCACTGTCCTTTCACAAAGTATTCCGATACATTTCTTGATTCATGGCGTCATAGTATGATAGACAATTCAGCTGGAATGAAAAAGTGCTTAATTAAAACCCATCAGTACAATAGCACCATACTGTATAGGAGGTCTGATCAAGAAGAGTCCGACCATTTTTTTTTTCTCTCATGAACCACTAAGCGCAAGGGGATGCTACTCATTCAGGCATGACCTTGAATTGTTGTGCGCGTGTTCGACTATGTTCAGCACTGCCGCCAAACAGGATCACACTGGCCGGCAGGCTCCGTACTCGCTTCACATGGCTCCAGCCGACTTTTGGCTGTTTCCTAAACTGAATATGATGCTGAAGGGTTCGAAATTGGAGGACAAATGAGATAAAGACAAATGCGACGAAGTACTTTTTGGCATCCCCCAAAACTGACTACACAAAATGTTTCCACCAAAGGAAGGATCGCTGGGATTAGTGTCTTGAGTCCTAAGAGAGATATTTTGAAGCAGATCGAAGTCTGACCTCAAAATTTTTTTTTCCACTAGCTAGAACTCGAATACTTGTCGATCAGACTTCGTATACCGTTCTAACGACTGGCAAACGATTCATTACTTCATTAGAGTAGTACAGTTCTAAGAAGTTTTTCACTCTGACTAGTATTTCTCATCTAATCCACGCCTTTTTTTTTTTTTTTTTTTTTTTGCAATGCAATTATGATTTTTCAGCTTTTGCAAAAAGAAAACAGTGTACTGGGCTGTGCACCCTGGAGTACGCCCCCGTGTGTGGCAGCAACGGTGTGACCTACAGCAACCTCTGCTCCCTACGTACTGCTCAGTGCCACAACCCATCCATCAAACTCGCCTACCGCGGGCATTGTGGATGTAAGGACATTTTCTCACACTTTTTGGACATATTATTGTTGACTCAGGAAATCTGATGACACCTTGTAATATCGTCTTGTCTATTACTTACGAAAAATAAGTTGATATTAGAAAGTTGTACATAGTATAATGTGTTCCATATGTTGTAAGGGAAAATGCAACACTAACGGCCGTATTCTTTAAAAATAATTCCTTCCCTAAACTTTTCCTCCTCTTTGAAGGATTTTTCTTTCCCTTCAGTATGCTTAAAGATTTCATTGGAAGAGAAGGAAAAATGTTAAGGTTGGTAGCCCTGTTAAACTAAAATTACCCATCCTGCTGATATTTGATATGGTGGTGCATTAAATTTATAAACTAATGCGTCAAAACACGCATATCTCGTGCTGGATAATGAAAGCACAACACATTTGAAATGAGGGAGGTCGCCACCACATCCATACGGTTGGTTTGTATTCAGCCATAAATGCCATTCTGGCCAACACCGCAGCGGTGTACACTCCTCAAAACAATATTTTGATAAACTGTATTCGAGGAATATTATTATACTTAATGTTGTTATTAGTAAGTGTAAGAATCACTTGTTAACGTCCGTCTCGTGTACTCTCATGGCAGCGCTCACTTTTTTTTTTTTTTTTTTTTTTCCAGCTGGAAGACATGAGCCGAACCACACGTGTGACCTTGACGGCAGATTTTCCTTTTTCGGGCAAATTAACAACCAAAATATTTCTCGAAAAGAATCCTCGTGTGACCCTGGCCATAATGTGTAAGATTTGTCAGTGTCAGATCATAAAAGACTGGATACATATCGGTGGTAGTACGTCGTCTGCTCTGTTTATGTCTGGCTAATTATCTTAGCCGACATGGGTAACACTTTTAAAGAGATACAAATAGCGCTTAAACATTAGTACAGCGTTGTAAACCGCATCAATAAAATTATACGGTAACTTCTATCAACATTATAAATATATATAAGACAATAAACCACAACAGAAAGCATAAAACTTATGATGGAATTTTTGAAGAGACGGGTCAAGAAATTCCTTCAAGTTCCAATAATTTCTGCTGCCCAGAGGAAAAATCTTTCCCTTCGAGCGGCTCAGGAAAGGAAGGAATTTTTAAAGAATACCAATTCAGCTAAAGATTTGCTTCCCATGCCTCTACAAGGGAAGGAAATGTTTAAGAATACGGCCGTAAGTCTCCCACGACACCAACACAGGCAGTGTGGAGGCAGCCTAAGGGTAAGGATGTGGGTTGTATTCTGAGTGACATTCCAGATTTAATAATACATCTTCCTCACATTATACCTCAATGTTGTTTTGTACGTTGCTGATGGAGTGTTTGTCTATTATGGCCTTGTAAATTACATAGAAAAGAATGATAAAGTGTACCATGCAAAATAAATTGCTAAAGAAAAAGTGCTAATAAGCTTCCAGTGTTGCAAAGAATACGACCACTAGCCACAATATGATCTGTTCGCCTTATCCCCTATCTCCACTTAATGGACGTTGCAACAATATAAAGAACAGAAGAAAGAACTGTTTGAATAACATTTTTTTTTTTTAATCTAGTGACTCCTGCTGCAGATTGGTGCCTTCATGTAGTGGCATTGATTTAACCGGACAGGTGCGCTGCGTAGGTAAAGTAACGTCCCTCAACTCCTTACCTGTCATCCAAAAAATGGATGGTGGGTTGCCGGAGAAGGTTAAACAGCCTGCAGTTCACCAGGTTCTTGTGTCTGCTGAACCGCGACTACAAGTAACAATGTAACACCTCCGTAGTGTCATAGGATCTGTGCAGAGACCGGTTTCCTTTGATATTCATGTGACTCTAGAAGTGGGAGGAGGAAAAGAGTGGTGGAGTACAGGAGAGAAGTGGTGGGGAAACTTGGTAGATATGATTGGGAAGTGTAAGAAAAATATCCTGTGTAGTACTGAGTTGGTGTAAGGGTAAGGTTACCAGATTTATTGGATCTAAAAGCGGGACGCGCGCGCGCGCTCGTGCGTGCGTGCGTCCGTGTGTGTGTGTGTGTGTGTGTGTGTGTGTGTGTGTGTGTGTGTGTGTGTATAGGTAGAGATAGATAGATAGGTACATAGACAAATAGACAGATGGATAGATACAGATATATAGACAGACAGATATTGACTAATGTGACAGCGACTGCTGCTGCACTACACCTCAGACTGAGGCTGCTAATCAAACACTAACGTCTCCTACGAACTCCGAACATACCGTACGGTACAGTGAATGGGTCGACCAAAATTACAAGCTAGTGAGCATTACAGATTTTATATTAATAATTCGGTATTGCTGAATGTGTGCTTTGTGAAAGGTATGGTGCCAATTGACTGGGCAAGTGCTTGTGTGGTCCCGTTGTATAAAGGCAAGGGTGATAAGTATGAATGCACTAGCTTTAGAGGTATAAGTCTGTTGAGTGTTGTAGGTAAGGTGTATGGTAGAGTGTTAATTATGAGAGTTAGAGAGGGTACAGAGGGAGTGATTGATGATGAGCAGTGTGGCTTTAGGAGAGGGAGAGGATGCGTGGATCAGGTGTTTGCTGTGAGACAAGTGTGTGAAAAGTATTTAGCGAAAGGCAAGGATGTGTTTGAGGGATTCATAAATTTAGAGAAAGCGTATGATAGAATTGATAGGGAGGCTTTGTGGACTGTTTCAAGATTGTATGGACTTAATGGTAGGTTACTAAAAGGGGTGAAGAGTTTTTATGTAAATATTAGAGCATGTGTAAGACTAGGAAATGCTGTGAGTGATTGGTTTCCTGTGAGAGTGGAGCTACGACAGGGATGTGTGATGTCGCCTTGGTTGTTTAATATTTATATGGAAGGTGTTGTAAGGGAGGTGAATGCAAGAGTTTTAGATGGAGATCTGAGTCTGGTGAGTGTTGACGGTGGAGAGTGGAATCTGAAGCAGATGCTGTTTGCAGATGATATTGCACTTGTGGCTGATTCAGAGGAGAGATTGAGACAGTTGGTAGAGGAGTTTGGAAGGGTGTGTGAAAGGAGGAAATTGAAAGTAAATGAGAATAAGAGTAAGTGATGAAGTGTACGAGGTCGGTAGATGGTAGGGAGATGAATATAGTTTTGAATGGTGAGTTACTTGAGGAGGTAGAGTGTTTTAAATATTTAGGGTCACATGTTGCTGTGGATGGAAGAATAGATGCAGGAGTGAAGTTTAGAATGAATGAAGTAGGAAAGGTGCTGGGAGGAATGAAAAGGTGTTTAGATGTCGTTCGCTTAGAATGGATGTAAAGAGAAGGCTGTATGAGGGTGTTGTGGTACCGACTGCGTTATATGGGGCTGAAACATGGAATATGGGTGTAGCAGAGAGGAAAAGTTTGAATGTAATGGAGATGAGGTGTCAGAAGGAGTATGCGTGGAGTGACGCGTATGGATCGAGTGCGAAATGATGAAGTGCGAAGGACACCTGGAGTTGTTCGGGAGATGGCTGATAGAGTTGAGCAGAGGGTGTTGCGATGGTTTGGGCATATGGAGAGAATGGATAATGAGCGATTGGTGAAAAAGATAACTAAATCTGATGTAAGAGGTGTAAGGCTGAGAGGGAGACCACGATAAGGATGGATGGACAGTATGAAGAGAGCGCTGGATGTGAAAGGGATGTCTGTTGAGCAAGAAAGAGTGGCTGTACGTGACAGAAATAAATGGAGAGAAATTGTGAATGAATAAATGATGACACAGCCCTGAGGGGATATTCTCCCGCATTGGTCTGATCAGCTTGTCAGGTCAGGTGCGGGTAAGGGGATGGGTCTATTATGATGTGGCAGGGGTAAACCAACTCTGCTGTCGGGCCCTGCTGCGGATGTCACTGATTGCACTGCTCATTTGACTCTTGTGCGGTGTGGTGCGGTGAGGATCTGTCCCTTCTTCCCTTTGGGGTTAGGATGTGAATGAATGTGTTTGAATGGATGAGTAAATGGGGAGTGTGTCGTCCTGTCTTAGCTACCTCCCTTTCCTTGGGGGAAGCAGCCTAGGTATATAGATAGATAGATAGGTATTTCATTTGGTTAGGATTATGCATAATTTTTCTCATTCATCCTCATTTCATTAAAGAAGGTCATGTTATATCTAATACAATAGTAAGTTTCTAAAAGCGGGACAATTAAGATAATTTGCTCAAAAAGCGGGATATTCTAGTCACAATTAAAAAAGCGAGACAGACGTCCAAAAAGCGGGACTGTCCCACCTAAAAGCAGGACTCTGGTCATCTTACGTAAGGGGTTACAAGCGGTTGGGATGAAAGGAGTACCGTGATGGAATGACTGGGTGAAACAAGCTGTGGAAGGAAAGAAGGAAGTTTTTAGAGACTCGATGGGAAGTACATTCAATAAGGATGTGTAGCAGCGGGAGAGAAAACTGTCTGCTGGGAAGAGGAAAGAGTTGAAAAGAGGAAAACGACTGCACGATAAAAACAGTAGAATGCTTACGAAGAGTAAGACGCAACCAGATAAAGGGAACATTTTGGGGAGCTGTAAGGTGTAAAAGACGACCCTAGTACAAATACACAAGTGTGGAATGGGGGAATAACTGGAATAAACATACAAAAAAAAAAAAGGGAAGAAGGGATCAATAGGATAAAAATGTGTGCGGCAATGAAGAAAGTCAAAATGAGAAAAACATCAAGAATTCATGAACTGAATGACGAAATGTTGAAAAATTTGGGAGATATAGATGTTCAATAGATGTTAAATATGTACAGACTAACCCTGAAGAAGGGTAAAGTGTCAGAGACTAGTAGTCAGGTATAATAGCTCCCTTATTATATGGGAAAGGTGAAAGAGTATCATGGCAATCAATTTGTAGCTGGAAAGATAATGGCAGAGCATTTGTCGACATCGTTAGGGTGAAAAGTGAGGAATTGTTTTGAGGAGTATACTTTTTTTTTTTCTTTCTTCCTTTTAAGAAAGGATGATGTGTGTGTATAGATATCTGCACATATATAGAAGAAACTATTTCGAGAAGGGAAAGATGTTGTATGCTGCCTTTATGTATCTGGAGAAGCATGTGAGAAAGTAGAGAATTTGGAAGGTATTGAATCTATATGCTTTAAATGGAAATTCAAGAATGCTTAACACGCTCCTGACAGACCAGTCACGTGCTAACACGTGTCGGCACACGTCA
The DNA here is from genome assembly GCF_032717465.1 of Coenobita brevimanus. Lineage (NCBI taxonomy): Eukaryota > Metazoa > Arthropoda > Malacostraca > Decapoda > Coenobitidae > Coenobita > Coenobita brevimanus. The sequence goes on along the minus strand of NC_137013.1, from coordinate 23,483,859 downwards.
TACAATAAGATCTCGCTCATTGTATCTCTCTCTCTCTCTCTCTCTCTCTCTCTCTCTCTATGTGTGTGTGTGTGTGTGTGTGTGTGTGTGTGTGTGTGTGAAGATTATATATAGACTAAACCCAGTACTTCTTTAGCCAATAACCCTTATTATCAATGTACCTTCAATGTTGTTTGTATTGTGTCCTGCAGCCGTGTTGTACGCTTAGCTGTAGATGTGGCAGCCCCATGTGCAGTGTACCGGCAGGTGTGTGGCGGTGACTGCAAGATTACCACCACTCCACTGCAATGGTGCAACAGGGACACGTGTAGATTTTAACCCCTTCAGCCCGGAGACGTATCTGTATTTTTTTTTTTTTTTTTTTTTGTCGTCACTTGCACTCATTTCCACTGAGGGAATTTTTCGTACTGAATGTCAGAAAATCCTTCCTAGGCTTGATATAACTATCTGGTCACAGCAAAGATAGAACACAAAATACGTCATCGGATTTAGGAGGGTAAGATATTGACAGTTTAAAAATTATATCATGCCTGTGATTTCTCAAAAATAATTAGAAGAATCTTGAAAATTTTTCATATACTGATTCTAAACCTCTTTAATGTCAAACTATACACAACAATTAGGCACTAAGTAAGAAATATTAAAACGAAGTTTTGTTTTATTAGTATCACGAACTTTGTGTCACAGGGTTTTTGATTGTATGCAATATTAAAGAATAATATTCAATAATACTTGAGAACAGACAAAGAATTGACTTGTGAAAATCAAGCAATGATTACTTTATGCCGGCTTACTTCGCCGATTCTCTAAGGACGTGAATTTATAAACTTTCTCAACAGTACACAGCAGAGACTAATTACTCACATGCGCTGTTTATTAGTACTGTTGGCCTCTGGAGAAAGCGACTCCACTCCTGACAATCAATAACTAATGCTATTAATGATAAACAGGTTCTTGCTGGTGCAATTAACTCTTGGTTGCACAACGGATATTAAGCTTAATACAAAAGGACTGGCCTAAGTACCAGTTATGAATAATGCAAAGCGTTTATGCAAACTAGGAGCTATAAGTGAAATAAGTTTGTGGAGAAATAAAACACGAGTTTACATTACATCAAGCTCAAAGAAAAAAATTGTAAATTTATTGATTACAATGAAATAAATTTACGTTACATGCTTCTCAAATGACCTCAAAATAACAAAGAGAATACACTCACTCGCTCACTCAAAAGCTAAACTCTTAAACCTAGGAAAACCGAAAAGAAATACTGGTCAGAGAGTGGGCTAAGCGAAATGGAGTGGGCGTCGTTGCTGAGGAAGGACACTGCCACACGCGCTAAACCTCTCGTCGGCTCACACTAGGTGGGAATTCAGGAATTCGCTGGACAACAGCGGCACTGCTCCACACTGAGCCCATTGAACCTGCTTCCACGACACTCAAATCCTGACTGACTTCAAAATGTGAGAGAGGGGCGAGTGCCGGCTGTGCTTGCTAATGGCTAACGAGTGTGAGTGAAACGTGCCCATAACAAATCACTCAGCGGAAGCACTAATGTCGCGCTCAAGGATGATCACTTATGACACAGTGAAAAATTGTTCTGAAAACACTCCCGATCAGGTGAATACGTGGCAGTTGAGTGAGTGATACTTATGGGAATTCACTAGAATTCGCAGTTTCCCACAAAGTTCAATGTCACGAGTTTATTTAAATACTGAATCGTGTCAACTCGTGACATTATGCCCATCAAAATGAATTTTTTTTCTCAGGGAAAGAAAAATAAAATTCAATATACAGTACATACATATAAATCCTAACTCAGTCACACAAGATTCACACTATGGTGTGTATGCTATCCTGCTACAGGAGAAAGTCACAGTCGCCAGTGAGCGAAAAAAAAAAATCATATTTACGTTAATAGAAGCAAGCTTGAGGGAAGAACTCCGTGACGACGGTGAAAAATCCTGTACTCAGGTCAAATTGAGTGAAAAGTTTGCTACATTAACATTGACAACTAATTGTTATGTAGCGTGATGTATGTGATACACAGTGTAGGTGTGACAGTTGTGGTGTAACTGTACCTACGTGTAAAATTACATAATGCAAGTCAATAGTAAACGATGACGATGAGGCAGAAGAGAAGAGGCGGCAGCATGTGTCAGGGATGATCAGCTGTTCTGCACGGCAATGTTGCACCCGCCAGCTGCACCTGCAAAAGCAATCAAGGTGGAGCATCAAAAGTGTCATTTCTCTCTGCCTAGCAATCAGTGCTTATGTTACAAGAAGTACACTATTTACATTATTAACCAGGAAACATAATCAAGGCATCTCTGCAGGACATCAAACGCTGACCCAGTTTACTGGTTAAACCCTATACTTAATTAGCAAAAAGACTAGGTGTTTCTGCAGGACATCAAATGCTGCAATTCGCTAAATTAACCAGGGAACGTGGTCAAGAGCGAAAAGACTGGGCATTTCTGCAGGACATCAAACGCTGCAATTCGCTAGGGACCCAGTTTACTGGTTAAACTAACTCTACACTTACGATTAATAACAGGAAGCTGAGAATCCCTACGCAATCTTGGGCAGGTCACATTTTAACACCAACCATGGGTGTGAACACTCATGTGGATAATGTGCACTCTCCGGAAATCCTCTGAGAGGCCCACGGCTCGAGACATTCCACAAGGTAATTCATACACAGCCTCGGACTGTCTCTGCAGGGTTCTCAAACTTCCCCCTTAACTTACGGTACATATGTATGTACAGGCCCTGGACATACTGTGTCCTGTGGGGCCAACGGGCGAGACATCAGGTCTGCATCCACTTCACCACTGCCCTGTCTCTCAACTGACTCAGAGATTACGGGTGTGGTTTCAAACGGCACAGGAAGGACATGTCCCTGATTAGTGGTACATGGACACACATTGCAGGAATGCACAAAACTATCTATCGTCCCATCCCTGGCCAGAAAAAGTCTGCATGGATACGGCCCTTGATTTTCCTTTTGCCCAGGTGACCTCCTGAGGCTGAACAATGACTCCATTCTAACACTGCTTGGCGGTACTTAGCGGGAACAACGAACTGCAGTTGAACCTCGCCCTCGGGTGTCCGTGACTCACTGTAGAGCCATCCTTGTTTGCGAAGGAACTTGGCTTGACCTCCCCGTGAATACTTCATCAATCTACCCTTCTGTTTCTTTCGCACGGCAGCAAGTGTCGGGTCAGAATGTTGTTCTTGAACAACAACTTGGCTACACATCAGATCTTGCGGCGATTCAATGGTCACTGGGGTGACGCAGTTTGGAGCCTCAGTCATGGCTCGTGTTACTGTAGCCGAAGTCTGAGTAGCGTCATCTTCGGTGCAACTATGCTTGGCACCTTCTATGTTGCCTATGATAAGGTCAAACAAAGGTTCTGGCATGACAACTTCGACTGTCGTACCTGTGTAAAATGGAGATGCCACCTGGATATGTGCCTCAGGGAACAATCTCACTGATCCATCAATAAGGTCAGCTTAGATCTGTCGACCTGTATACTCCTCAGGCCGAACTAGACTCTGCCTGACAGGGCAACCTGAGGAACCATTGTCTCTCAGGACCTTCACAGGAATGGCTCCCACAAACCCTGACTGAACAAGGAAGGCACTGTCACCTGTGGGAGGGCCTGTGGAGGAAGCAGCTAGTCACTGATTAGGCTGCTGAATAAATGATGTGGCAAACATGGTGCCCTGAGAATTTGATACCTGAGGGGTCGTACTCACTGCCTGGGGAGATGGAGCATTGGCCATCTGTGGAGGGGGGTTCGCCGTGGGACTAGCGAACTGTGGGGACAACACTGCTAGGGACAACACCACCATGCTGCTACTGAGGAATGAAGGCTGCGTTCGCTTCCTGCCTCCGATACACTGGGGCTGGTGCTGAAAAGGTTTGTCCCGTCAGTTGACTGCATGGCTGATACGGCTGCTGGTTATGGTACTTGTTGTGCCGGTTCCACTCAGGTTTCTGAGTGTTCTGCCCCTGGTCCTTCATCTGCGGTTTTGGACCTTGGCCATTATTCTGAGAACGGCCTTGTTGCTGGGGTTCAGTCTGAGATGGTTTCCCAGATTTATCAGGTTTCCTGTTCCAGGTATGCTGCTTGCGAGTTTGATACCCGTATGCAGTGAAGAATGTATCAGCCTTCTTCACCATTTGGCTCGCATCCTTTACCTGGCAGATCTTAAGCTGAGCCATAAGTTCGGCCGGCCATAACTTTTCTAGCTGTGTGCGCAGCATAAGGTCAATTATCCCCTCATGTGTGGAAGGAGTTTCATCTTTCTCCATCCACTCATCTAAGTAAGCAGTAAGCCGGTCAAGAAACTGAATGGCAGTCTCTTTTTCCTGTAAACCCGCCCTCATGAACTGACTCTTGGTGTCGTCATCTGTGAGACCGTATGCTTTGACGAGTGCGGCCTTCATCATCTCATATGTGAGATTGTCTCCACGAATTCTGTGGAGAATATCAAGGGTAGGGCCCTCAAACAAACTAAGAAACTGAAGCCGCTTAGCTGCATCATCCAGCCGGTACAGTTGAGTCATGTCTTCAAAACGAGTTATGTATGGCTCGAGTCGCTCGCCTTCCTTGTATGGAGGAAGGTTGATGTGTGGAGTCGCCATAATATGTGCAGGGAGAGCACTCGTGGAGCTTGGGCCAGCTGCACCAGATGTGTCTGAAGCCAAGGAATCTTGCTTGAGCTTCAACATCTCAAGTTCATGTTTTTCACGTGCCTCACGCTTGGCACATTCGTGTTCTCATTCTCTCTCTCTCGTTCCTCATGCTGTTCTCGCTCATGTTCTAACTTGAGTTCGCGTTGTATTCGCTCGTGTTCGCGCTCTTTTTCGTGTTCCTTACGCTGAATTCGACACTCCTCACGAGCATCACTCTCGCATTGCTGCTCGTAAGTAAACCGAGAGAGGACATAGTCCTTTATTTTCTCGGGGTCAGTAAGCTCCATATCTTTAGCTTCCTGTACATAGACATTGGTAGTCATGATGCTAACTCAGTCTGGGTGAGCTAAGGACTAAGTACTGACTGCTATTTTGCAAAGAAAGATGCCAATAATCAAGAATAAAGAATAGAGACACAGGTTAGTGGTGACCAGTTTTATCTAATTAAACTGGTAAAGAAAGAAAATAAAACAAACAACTGACTGTGAAAACTATTACGTAAATTACTAGAACTGAATCAATAATCACCAGTAAGACAGTGCCTATAGACTTTAATGATAAATACCTAAGTATGAGTGAGTGAGTATTATCTCGTGAATAACTTAGGAGCTAGGAGTTAATATCCTGGAATGAGGTCGCCAGATGTCACAGGGTTTTTGAACTTTATGCAATATTAAAGAATAATATTCAATAATACTTGAGAACAGGACAAGGAATTGACTTGTGAAAATGAAGCAATGATTACTTTACCCCGGCTTACATCGCCGATTCTCTAAGGACGAGAATTTATAAACTTTCTCAACAGTACACAGCAGAGACTAATTACTCACATGTGCTGTTTATTAGTACTGTTGGCCTCTGGAGAAAGCGACTCCACCTCTGACAATCAGTAACTAACGCTATTAATGATAAACAGGTTCTCGCTGGTGCAATTAACTCTTGGTTACACAACGGATTTTAAGCTTAATACAAAAGGACTGGCCTAAGTACCAGTTATGAATAATGCAAAGCGTTGTTGGAAGGACACAAGTCAAGAGTGAGAGCAGTGGAAATGAGTTACTTAAAAGGAGCCTGTGGAGTCACATGGAGAGACAGGCTGACGAATGAGGATATAAAGGAGCGTTGTGGTGTGGATGTGGATGTGATAGGAAGCGTTATGAGGAACACACTGAGGTGGTTTGGCCATGTGGAGAGGATGGAGGGTGAAAGACTGACGAAGAGAGTGTATATGAGTGAGGTGGAGGGGGAAAGAGGGAGGGGGAGGCCGAGGATGAGATGGAGGGATGGGTTGGAGAGGTATATGAGAGAGGGAGGGGTGAGTTGGAAGCAGGGCAGTGAGATGGCGGGGGACAGGGCGACTTGGAGGCGATTTGTTTGTGGCCACCCCAAACGGGATTGAGGCATCTGGCAATAGATAGATAGATAGATAGATAGATAGTTTATGCAAACTAGGAGCTATATGTGAAATATGCGTGTGGAGAAATAAAACACGAGTTTACATTACATCAAGCTCAAAGAAATGAACTGTAAATTTATTGATTACAATGAAAAAAATTTACGTTACATGCTTCTCAAATGACTTCAAAATAACAAAGAGAATACACTCACTCGCTCACTCAAAAGCTAAACTCTTAAACCTAGGAAAAACGAAAAGAAATACTGGTCAGAGAGTGGGCTAAGCGAAATGGAGTGGGCGTTGTTGCTGAGGAAGGACGCTGCCACACGCGCTAAACCTCTCGTTGGCTCACACTAGGTGGGAATTCAGGAATTCGCTGGACAACGGTGGCACTGCTCCACACTGGGCCCATTGAACCTGCTTCCACGACGCTCAAATCCTGACTGACTTCAAAATGTGAGAGAGAGAGGCGAGTGCCGGCCGTGTTTGCTAACGGCCAAAGAGTGTGAGCGAAACGTGCCCATAAAAAATCACTCAGCGGAAGCACTAATGTTGCGCGCAAGGACGATCACTTATGACACAATGAAAAATTGTTCTGAAAACACTCCCGATCGGGTGAATACGTGGCAGTTGACTGAGTGATACTTATGGGAATTCACTAGAATTCGCGGTTTCCCACAATGTTCAATGTCACGAGTTTATTTAAATACTGAACCGCGCCAACTCGTGACACTTTGCATAAGGAATATTCACTGTTTATGAGGAAATTACTTACGTAATTAATTTGTTACTTAAACATTTAAAGTATGCCCATTGCAAATAGTCAGTTCAACTGAATAAAGTATGGCATAATATTCCCATAAAATATTTTTTATTTCTCCGACCTATCGGTTCCTACACACACACACACACACACACACACACACACACACACACACACACACACACTACCTCATGCAAACTTATACAAAGAGCACGTCAGTGACAAACACCAAATTCATTCCAGTAGAAAAAAATAATTTGCCCACTTTCAATTGTTTGTCCTGCAATGTTCTTAATTTGTCGTTTTCAGTAAGTGCCTTCATAATAAAAATAGATGGTGGTCGAGTGGACACAAGAAGACGTTGGGAACAGCAGCTGTTCTGACTATTTTTTTTTTTTTTCAAAGTAGTTTAGAGATCTATATTACGTTGAGCACAATCGACATGGGATTTTTTCTATTCCCTCTCAAGTTTTTGCAGTTTAAGAAACAGTTATCAAACTGGAGAGGTTAGATATCACATTAATACGAAAACCATTTCTAAAACTGAATCACCATCTAGTACCAAAAGTAAACAAGACGTCATCATATTGATGGAATAAACACGGTCCTAATTCCTCATGTGTATCTGTGGTTGTTGAAACTGAGAGTTTCAGCCCCCCTAGAATAAAGGAGGCTTGACAAACGTCCTTTACAAGCTTGCAAACTTTATTATACGAACCCAAAGTTCGCCTTCAATATTCCAAAAAGTACCCGTTTTCATGTACACTTTTAAGTTCGCACAAGCTTCAGTGGTGCTTAATATATATTTTATTGAAAGCTTTTAAAGCGCTTCAAAATGGCTTTCTTTGAGCCTTGTAGAAGCTCTTATGAACCCCTGAACAGGCTTTAAAATTCCCTCACAATGACTGAACCCTGAAATGAACCTCGATTAGCCTCACCACAAAGATTGGAAGAAGGAAAGCTATTTTTCTTTTTTATAATTGATTTAATTTTTTGTAATTCGGGCCAATAGTTTATACTATTCAGTTTGTATGCCTGTACAGCCTATATATATATATATATATACAGTATATATATATATATATATATATATATATATATATATATATATATATATATATATATATATATATATATATGTGTGTGTGTGTGTGTGTGTGTGTGTGTGTGTGTGTGTGCGTGTGTGTGTGTGTGTGTTACTATAAACTACATTCAATGATTTATTATTTATTTATTTATTTTTTGATTGTAGCCAAGTCCATGAGTGGCCCTGTTCTTCTTGGCATCTTCTCCTTCCGTGAATTGCTTCTCTTGTTCAATGAGCTGTTGGAAAAGAACCAGTGATAAAAAAATATATATAATGTAATAAAATGAACATACACTAATAAAAGAGAACCAATACAATCACTAAGGTTAGGTACCTACTACTATTCCGTTTTTTAAGTTATTATTTTCTGGTGTATTTTGGTCCATTCTTCTCATTCTGAACTTGAACCTTTCATTCCCAAAGGTCCCCCACATATTCTTGGGGCTTTTGGAATTGGATAAAATGTCATTTCCGTAAATGTTCAAGCAGAAATAGTGCAGAATACATCATAATACTATCTATCTATCTATCTATTGCCAGACGCCTCAATCCCGTTTGGGGTGGCCACAAACAAAACGCCTCCACGTCGCCCTGTCCCCCGCCATTTCACTGCCCTGCTCCCAACTCACACCCTCCTCTCTCATATACCTCTCCACCCCATCCATCCATCTCATCCTCGGCCTCCCTCTCCCTCTTCCCCCTCCACCTCACTCACATACACTCTCTTCGTCAGTCCACATGACCAAGCCACCTCAGTGTGTTCCTCATAACGCATCCTATCACATCCACATCCACACCACAACGCTCCTTTATATCCTCATTCGTTAGCCTGTCTCCATGTGGCTCCACAGGCTCCTCTTAAATTACTCATTTCCACTGCTCTCACTCTTGTGTCTTTCCAACAACGTCCAAGCTTCACTTCCATACGTTAGAGTTGGTATCACAATACTGTCATGTAGTAACTTTTCCACTTCCATGCTCACTTCCCTGTTTCTTATCACTGCTTTCAAAGAACCAGCAACCTTTCTTCCCTGCTGTACCCTTTCAAGCACTTCACCTTCCAAACCTCCATCCTTACTCATCACACTACCCAAGTACTTAAACGTACTCACATTTTCCAATTCCTCACCGTCCAACCTCGCTGTACATTCACTGACTTCACCTCTCTCAAAGACCATCGCTTTACTTCTCCCTACATTCACCTTTAGATTCCGTTTCTTACACATTCTCCCAAACTCATCCACCAAGCCTTGTAGCTCCCCTTCGTCTTCACTCAACAACACAGTATCATCTGCAAACAACAGTACAGGGAGTTTCCAAACACTATCCTCTCTCACCAGGGCCACTCCAACATCCACTACCCTACCTTGTACCTCTTTTAATACCCCATCCATGTACAGATTGAATATCCATGGAGATATGACACATCCCTGCTTCAACCCAACCTTCAAAGAGAAAAATTCACTTAGTTCACCATCCACACGCACTGCAGTCTTAGCACCATCATACATACTCTTCACAGCTTTCAACAACTTCCCATCTACAGTACTCCATATATTCATAATACTTTCCGCAATCCTTGTCTATCCACCATGTCATAATACACGAGAAAATATTATAAAATAACTCAAGTGGGTACCCAGCGAATTTCTTAAGAATTTCAGTTTCCAATTCTTTATAGAGTTCATTATGTGATTCTGACATTCATTTTTGTCAACTTCCACCTCCTGTCAAAAAGCCATGAAAAGCAAAAGTACTTAACAAAGCACTTCAAAAACACTATAAAAGTGTTAAAATAAGTTTCTTACCAAAACCCACCAATAAACCTAACCTACATAGGAAGCAACACAGTTGCCAGAATAATAGAGAAAATACCAGAATCTTACCCAACCAACCTAACTAAAGTTCGACGCACTGGGGGAGCACTTGTAAATAAATACCAAAAACAAGGGGTTTCTTTGTAAAGAATTACCTTAAAACAATAAAATAAGCAACTTCTCAATACAATTCTCTCGCAAAGTGATTTTGTTTTACTGGATTACGTTAGGTTAGGTTAGTTTATTACCTTCATTTGCAAGAGAATTGGACATCATTATTAAAAACTGTGTACAATATGACATCTAAAAATGCAATATTTTATAGAATAAAATCCATGAATATCTTGATCTATAAATTTACCACCTAACCTACCTGGGGGATGGGCCTACTCCAGCTCAAAAGTAAAAATTTTACGAAAATTTAGACCATTCCCCAGTTACAACTTAGACTTACAATTAGAACTTAGAGATATAGGTCCTAGGGTAAATGTAAATGTAATGAAAGACACCACCGCCATGTTTGTGTATGGACATCAGCTCTTACGTTTTCGTATATTCCTCTACTGTTGATGTTCATGGGTTGAGAAAATGGGCTGCATTAGCAAATTTTTACGATGCTGATTTGAAACCATTTTTATTTCTTTTTCTGGGTTGATTTCACTCACTATCTCTTACCATTAAGCTACATTAACTCAGGATACTAGTTAACTTTTTTTTTTCTTTTTTTTTATAGGTTTGGTTAATTTCAATGCATAGGCCCAGTAGATCATGTTAGGCTAGTCATATGATACTTTCTTGTGTTTGGAAGTTTTCTTTTTATTTCTTCCATTTAATGGCGAATTTAGGGTTGCCCTATCTGAACAGCCAAAATACCGGACGCCTCCACTGAAGCCCATGCTCTCCCCCGCCCCCCAAAACACACTTTGGGCCTTTGACATATATATATTGTTACATAGCCTATGATTTCATCATCCTTTGTGTAATTCTAACGTACAGTATGCTGCATGTTTGATCACGAGCGTGTTCTACCTCACTTCCCCCCTTCTCCCTTATAGTAGAGTAAGTCGTTCTTTCTGTTGTTCAGAGCAGGATTGTCAACTCTTTGTCCCCTATGGCTTCATTTGCGCGTCCTTCTTACAAGTTGTATCAAGCTCTGCCGGCCCCTATATAATGAGCTCAGTCTCTACATTAATTGCCACTTAGATCTACTCCTCATTTTGCTCACATCTCTGTCCTCCCCTGTACAGTTGTTATTATTGTGAGTGCTCAGGAAGTCTCCAACCATCTAGCAGCTGTGTAATTTGAGTATAAGTGATATTGCATTTTTTCTTGTACTGTGTAGCATAAGGTGTTAATTCTTAGGCCTAGTAAGGTTTTTGTGATTAATGTAAAGTTTCATGTCAGCCATTGTTCATAATATTTTGTATCTGTAATAATATATCTTGCATTCACTGAGTATTATCTGGTATTGTCATTTTATCAGGGCTGACTTAGATAAATTTACTCTTGCTAATTTCGTGTTAATAGAGGCTATTGCAGTTAACCATATATTTAACCTGTTTTTTGCCATTACATTATCCTTATGAGTCCTGAATGTTTTGTTGTTAGTTTGAGCATTAAACTTTAACTTGTAATTTTACCTAACTCTTTTGTTTTGAACCTGGAACTTTACGGGACAGTAGTGATTTTTAGTATTCTCACTTAAAGTGTACATTATCTTTCTCTGTTCCGTAACATAAATTTGGCGACCTCTTATCAGGATATTCAGGATATTATCATAAGGATATTGCTTGATATTTTGTGACTGTGATTTATTCATGATGTGTACTATTACTACGCTTGATGAAGCCGATTTTTTGTCAAATGTGCAAACAGTGTGTGATGTAGAAAACAGAACAAAGAATGAACTTAAGCTTGTTGCTCAACGATTGGGAATTGCTGTTCGCTCTCATCATTCTAAAGATCAAATTGTTGACATGATTAATGAAAGCTTGTTTAATATAACTCTTCCAAATGAGCAAACGCAGATTGAATTAGCTAAGTTACAGCTAGCCCTGCAGGAGGCCCGTGCTAAGGAGGCTGAATTTCAGGCAAAAGCTAAGGAGGCTGAGTTTCAGGCACAAGTTGAACTTGCTAGGATTCAGGCAGACCATGAGTATCGCATGAAACAAGGTGGAACTGGATCATCTAGCTCTGATGATTTTGATGTGGCTAAAAATGTTAAACTTGTCCCTCCTTTTAATGAATCTGATTTAACAAAGTATTTTCAGTTGTTTGAGAGGGTAGCTACAGGTTTTAATTGGCCAAAAAAGTATTGGCCAGTACTCCTTCAAACAGTTCTCACTGGTAAAGCTCAAGTAACTTATGCATCTTTGCCTCAGGATCAATCTGATAATTATGATATAGTTAAGAGCATGATTCTTAAGGCCTATGAGCTTGTTCCTGAAGCCTATAGAGTAAAATTTAGGACAACTTATAAGCAAGATAAGCAATCTCATGTTGAGTATGCAAAAATCAAAGAAGATCTGTTAGAGCAGTGGTTAAATTCTAAGAATGTGGATTCTGATTTTGACAAATTTAAGCAGATGATTTTGCTGGAGGACTTCAAAAGGTGTGTTAATAAAGATGTAAACCTATATCTTGATGAGAGAAGAATAGATAATTTGTCTGATGCTGCAGTTTTAGCTGATGAATATGTTCTCACTCACAAGAGATATTCTAAAGAAAAAGGGAAAGCTGAGAGTAAGTACGTTGCCTCTACTCAGAGTACAGGTAACAGGAAAGAGAATAAAGATGATGTTTCTCAGGAAGTAAATACCAGCTTCACCTCTAGATTTCAGAAAAGTAAATGTACTTATTGTTGCAAGCTTGGTCATACTACGGAGAAATGTTTCAGGAGACAGCGTGATGTGAACAAAAAGGAGTCTTTAAATATTCAGTCAATTGGTCTAGTGTCCACTCTTGAGAGTACCCAGAATTCTTTAACTGAGTTAACTGAACCTGCTTTGAGGGGTAAATTAAATCCTCATGATGAAGCTCCTCTTTTGAGCAGTAACGTGGGTGACACTCTCAAGAGTTCATGTGCTAATTTCCTGTCTGATGGTTTTGTCAGTCCTCTGGACAGTAATGACAGGAAATCAGTTAAAATATATCGTGATACAGGTGCTTGCCAATCCCTTATGCTGACCAGTGTTCTAGGCTCTAATGTTAATTCCTCTGATGAAACTGTAATCTTACAAGGTGTAGGGAATAATTACTTCTCTGTTCCTCTGTGCAGAGTGAATTTAGAGTCTGGTTTTGTTAATGGTTCTGTTATGGTTGGGTTGGTTGAGACACTCCCAATGTCAGGTGTAACTTTCTTACTTGGAAATGATATTGGTGGAAGTCAAGTGTGTCCAGCTCCTCAGTTGTCTAGTGAGCCAGTGGCTGCGGCCCAGGATTGTGATGTCCCTGATGTGTTCCCTGCATGTGCTGTCACTAGGGCTAAGTCTAAAGTTACTGGTGACTTAGAGGATAATGATGATGATGATGTTATCCTAGCTGACACTTTTCTTGCTAATTTGGACCACTCACCAGATGAGGCAGTACCCCGTAGTGTTGATAATTTGTCTCGTCAAGAGTTGGTTGAGTTGCAGGTTGCTGACCCTGAGTTGAAAGGTCTAGCTAACTCTGCTTGCAGTGAGGAAGAGTCAGCTGGTGCTTCTACTTGTTATTATATATAAGTCAGGAGTACTTATGAGGAAGTGGAGACCCCCAACAGCATCAGCCGACTGTGAATGGGAGGTTGTACATCAAGTTGTCATCCCTCGTGTTTGTAGGCAGGATATCATTAGAGTGGCTCATGATTCCAGTTTGGCAGGACACCTTGGAGTGAGGAAGACTGTGGCACGCATTTTGAAACACTTCTACTGGCCAGGTATCTTCAGGGATGTTTCCTGGTATTGTAAGTCTTGTCACACCTGTCAAGTGGGGAAGTGTAATCAGACCGAAAAGGTTGCACCTCTAGTTCCCATTCCTCCTTTTGAGGCGCCATTCACCCGTGTGTTGGTGGATATTGTGGGCCCCTCTTCCTAAGACTTCTTCAGGATTTTCTTATGTGTTGACCCTGATTGATATGGCTACTCGTTATCCTGAAGCCATTCCACTTAGAAATATCTCAGCAAAGAGCGTGGTTAAGGAAATGCTAGGGTTCTTCACAAAGTTTGGTCTGCCCAAGGAGGTACAGTCAGACCGGGAAAGTAATTTCATGTCAAATGTTTTCAAGCAGTCTCTGAAAGAGTTGGGCATCACCCAGATCACGTCTTCAGCTTACCATCCCCAGACCCAAGGAGCGTTGGAGAGATATCATCAAACACTCAAATCGATGCTCAGGAAATACTGTTTGGAACATCAGAAAGACTGGGATAAAGGTCTTCCATTCGTTGTGTTTGCCGCAAGAGAATCTCCAAATGAATCACTGAGCTTCTCACCTTTTGAACTACTGTTTGGCCATGAAGTAAGAGGACCCCTTAAGCTACTCAAGGAATGCTGGCTGTCGGAGGAAGATGACGTCAACCTGCTGGAGTATGTGATGAAGTTCAAAGAACGACTGTCCACTGCTTTACAGCTGGCGAGAGAGAATTTAGGAGCTGCTCAGGAGAAGATGAAGACTTGGTATGATAAGAAGTCCAGGTTACGCCACTTTCAGCCAGGAGATCAGGTTTTGATTCTGCTACCGGTGCATGGGCAACCTCTTCAAGCCAAGTTTAGTGGTCCTTATTTCGTGGAGAAGAAACTCAGTGATGTCAACTATGTCATTGCTACACCAGATCGTAGAAAGAACAAGCAACTTTGTCACATCAACATGCTAAAGTTATATCACAGGCGGGACGAAAATAACCCAGTCTGCACTGTAGCTGTTCCACCCGAGTCTTCAAGTAAAGCTCTCCCATGCAGCATGAGCCTGAGTGATAGTTTGGGGAAGAATCCTGATATCATGAATGATCTCCAGACTTAGCTTTCTCATCTAGCTCCCGAGGAAAGGCAGGAGTTTTCGGCATTACTGCAGGAGAACCCGCAAGTGTTCCGTGCCACTCCAGGAAGAACCACTGTGTTGATGCATGATATCGATGTAGGAGACGCAAAGCCAATTAAATTGCCTCCTTACCGTGTGAACCCAGTGAAAGTTCCTCTCATCCAGAAGGAGCTTGGCTACCTGTTGGACCACAAGATGATTGAGCCCTGTCAGAGCGAGTGGAGTTCTCCTGTCACTCTAGTCCCTAAGCCAGGTGGGTCACAGCGGCTTTGCATTGGCTACAGACGTGTTAATCAGATAACCAAAACAGACACTTACGCTCTCCCTCGTGTGGAAGATTGCATAGACAAGATCGGAAAGGCTAGGTACATAAGTAAGTTTGATTTGTTAAAGGGATACTGGCAAGTACTTATGACTGAACGTGCTAGGGAGATCTCATGTTTTGTAACACTAGGAAAGACTTTTGCATGTTCTGTAATGCCATATGGTATGAAGAATGCACCAGCCACATATCAGAAGCTCATGAATGTTGTAACAGAGGGTTTGGCAGGGTGTGTTGTTTATATTGATGATGTATTAATCTTCAGTGACAACTGGAAAGATCACCTATGCCATGTCAGTAAATTTCTTGAGCGTTTGGTTCAGGCTAATCATGTAGCTAATTTATCAAAGTGTGCGTTTGGTCAAGCTAAAGTTCAGTACCTTGGGTACGTAATTGGTGATGGACATGTTGCACCACCAGGAGCTAAGGTTCAGGTTATAAGTGATCTTCCAAGACCTAAAAGCAGGAAAGAAAAAAATGGGAGAAATGGAGTTCCCCCGAGCTAAGCCCTGTATTGGACTATATAGCCCCGCTAGGGTTACAGGAGCGAGCTACCACTCCCGGCACGGCAGCCCGGGCGAGGCTCGAACTCGCAATCCCCCGATTACGAGTCCAGCGCGCTACCACTATGCTACCGCGCCCCCCAAAAGCAGGAAAGAGCTACAAAGATTTTTGGGAATGGTAGGTTATTGCAGGAGATTTGTTCTTAACTTTTCAATTCTTGTATCACCACTTACAGACCTACTGAAAAAGGGAGTTAAATTTGTCTGGACCGATAACTGTGAATCCTCTTTCAACAAACTTAAAGCTATCCTATTAAGTCAGCCAGTGCTCGCTACTCCAAATTTTGCTAAGCTTTTAAGATGGCTGTTGATGCAAGTGATACAAGGAGCTGGGGCTGTTTTGTTGCAAGAGGATGATCAGGGTATTGAACACCCTGTATCTTATTACAGTAAGAAGTTCACTCCACCTCAAAAGAACTACTCAACTATTGAGAAAGAGCTTTTGGCCTTGATTTTGGGTTTACAGCATTTTTCATTTTATTTGTGTTCTGGTTTTGACCCCATAGTCATTTATACCGATCATAACCCACTGAAATTCCTTAGTAAGTTTAAAGATAAAAATCAGAGATTAACAAGATGGAGTCTACTTCTTCAGGAGTATTCATTAGACATACAACATGTCAAGGGGAAAGAAAATGTTATTGCAGATTGCTTATCTAGACTTTAGACAGATTGCTTTAGAGTAATAAGAAATTTCCTTTGTAAATTTCTTTTTCTTTGTGGGGAGGTGTTACATAGCCTATAATTTCATCATCCTTTGTGTAATTCTAACGTACAGTATGCTGCATGTTTGATCACGAGTGTGTTCTAGCTCACTTCCCCCCTTCTCCCTTATAGTAGAGTAAGTCGTTCTTTCTGTTGTTCAGAGCAGGATTGTCAACTCTTTGTCCCCTATGGCTTCATTTGCGCGTCCTTCTTACAAGTTGTATCAAGCTCTGCCGGCCCCTATATAATGAGCTCAGTCTCTACATTAATTGCCACTTAGATCTACTCCTCATTTTGCTCACATCTCTGTCCTCCCCTGTACAGTTGTTATTATTGTGAGTGCTCAGGAAGTCTCCAACCATCTAGCAGCTGTGTAATTTGAGTATAAGTGATATCGCATTTTTTCTTGTACTGTGTAGCATAAGGCGTTAATTCTTAGGCCTAGTAAGTATTTTGTGATTAATGTAAAGTTTCATGTCAGCCATTGTTCATAATATTTCGTATCTGTAATAATATATCTTGCATTCACTGAGTATTATCTGGTATTGTCATTTTATCAGGGCTGACTTAGATAAATTTACTCTTGCTAATTTCGTGTTAATAGAGGCTATTGCAGTTAACCATATATTTAACCTGTTTTTTGCCATTACATTATCCTTATGAGTCCTGAATGTTTTGTTGTTAGTTTGAGCATTAAACTTTAACTTGTAATTTTACCTAACTCTTTTGTTTTGAACCTGGAACTTTACGGGACAGTAGTGATTTTTAGTATTCTCACTTAAAGTGTACATTATCTTTGTTCCGTAACAATATATATATATATATATATATATATATATATATATATATATATATATATATATATATATATATATATACCAACACTGCTCTACCGTATCATAATCTTCAATCCGTTTACAATCTAATGGAAAACAGGCAAATTACAGAAATGGCCGGGTTATGACTGAAAAATGCTAAAACTAGATGCAGGATAAGACCATAATAAATGCTACAGTGTAACAAGGAAAACTAAGTCAATAATTGTGTGGAATTGCCATTTATTTTATGGCTATAACAGCACTATGGAAAAGAATATCGTGGGTAAAGAACAGGAAAAGGCAAGATATTTTATCTAGCTGCTAGCACTAAATCAGCCAAGTTGGCAAACAGCTGACGAAAACAACGAAGGTCTCTCTCTCTCTCTCTCTCTCTCTCTCTCTTCATTACAGAGTTTAATGGTATATCAATTTTTTGGGGGAAAAGTGATGGAAGGTGAAATTCCAGACTTTTGGAGAATTTTTAAAACTCCTCCCGGACGAAGATTTTGACAACTAAATGCAGGACATGTCCGGGAAAATCCGGACGTATGGCAACCATATATATATATATATATATATATATATATATATATATATATATATATAGATATATATATGTGTGTGTGTGTGTGTGTGTGTGTATGTTTTACCGGCAAAATGAGAAACCCGTCATTGTATAGAATGCCTCGGTATTCCATAAAATGCCTAAAACTTCAACACAAGTTGTAAAATAAAATCATCTGTACACATTTCCTAGTTATTCTGTAGATTACAGAGTTTGTTTTAGGCAACGTGTGAAACGACCAAGCTGCAGCAAACAGGCAAACTGTGAAATCAGTCATTTAATTTACGTTGGGTTAATTTTGGCTGCGGTGAGGTTAGGCTGGGATAAGCTAGGCTAAGTTTAGGTTAGATAAGGCTATGTTAGTAAGGTTAGGATAGGTTTGGTTAATTCAGGTAAACGCTTAACATAACTTAGCATTCTTCTATATGAACCTAACCTAACCTTACTTAACGTAACCTAGCACAACCTAACCTAAACTTAACCAAGATTTTTCCAGCTTAACCTAAACCTATCCCCTCTGTTGTTTGTTTTATTATGCTTTGACAAAAAAAAGACATTCTATAATATAATATCCAGGTATTCTATTAACCCCTTAAGACGGCAATTATTTCAGGCAGGGTAGGCTACCTCCCCAAAGACCCCCCACAACCGCAATTTGGGGGTGTTTTGGCGACTTTCACCAAGGGCAAATTGATTGCGTTCTGGCTAAAGAGGAAGAATTTACACATCTCTCAACGCAATCCGTACCCCCGTAGGCCTAATGGTTACCGCACAATCGCGTGTCAAAGTTCAAAAAAAGTTTATAATAGTTTACCCCTCGAAAATACTCGAACATATGAAATTGTGATAACTACCTGTTTTTCTTATTGAAACAGGTCATTTCAAAGTGTTTTGTCACAACAACCATGAAAACAGTTGTATGTAGGTGTGGGGAGATTACTAGACTGTGGGGAGATAAAGCATCCTGTGGAAAGTAGGCCTATGGGTACGGTGGTTAGATATAACCAGCTTTTTGCATGAAAAGAAAGCACTTCATTGTGTTCTGTAACTACCATGAAAACAGGTGTGTATGTAGGTGTGGGGAGATAACTAGTGTGGGGAGTAGGCCTACAAGGCCTTGGTGGTATTGGGGAGAAAAATTTGGCAACAACCAAATTCTCTTGCGAAAACCCGCCATTTCAATGAGATTTGTTATACTAGCCATAAAAACAGGTGTGTATGTAGGTGTGGGGAGACAAAACAGGTGTTTGGAGTAGCCCTACAAGGCCTCATAGTCATTCCAGAACGAACACAGACGCATATAAATGTTTATAACCATCAATGTTTATAACCAGTAGGAGGAGGCCGTAGCACGGGCCGAACAGGGTAGTACTCCCGAGGGGAATGGGAATGCTGGTGATAGGGAGAGCTGGACCTCCTGTTTCACTAGCTATCTAATCATCCCCCTTTGCTGACCTTTTCAGTGTGACAGTAACATGGAGAGTAGACCAGCATACTCTCCCAAACATTTCTTCTAACTATCTATGCACTACACCACATGCACTTTACATTTCACACAACGTATCCCACTACGTTACAGGGGTTGGCGCCAGCAAGGGCATGCGGCCAGAAAACTTTGCCCCACTACCTAGTGGCGGACTTCTGGGGAGGCGTGGCGGGGGTTCTGCCAGCATAGATCGTGGGTCCAGGGCGAGATGGGGCTCGGGCCTGTGCTAGAGGGTACAGGGCATTGTGGTTCCCAGGCTGCCGCTTCCGCCCAATAGAGAGGGGCCCGAACCTGGGAGTAACGCACCAGGAGGCTGCCCTATCAGTGGGTGTATAATGGCGGGATAGTTGCAGTGCCAAGACGCACTTGGAGGGTGTCCCTGCAGCTGTCCTGGCAGGGTGCCCCGAGGCCACTACCACAGCCACTGGTAAGCTGGTGGGCTAGGGGTCCCAGATCCATTGCCTGGACCTGGGACTGTGCAGTGAGTGGGACCTGTGCTGTGTCTGTCCCCCTTTATTAATACTGAAGATGACAAAACAAAATAAGTTTCAAAGCAAGCCTGAGGACAGTAAATCACCCATGGGGATGAGGGTGGGTTCATGGAATGTGGGAAGTTTGAGGGGAAGAGCGGGGGAAGTCGTTGAGGCGTTCAGTAGGAGGTGGGTGGATGTGGCGTGTTTGCAGGAAGTCCGGTACAGGGGTGGATCAGCCAGAAAGATTGTTGGGAAGGACTGTTGCTATAAGTTGTTTTGGCAGGGGGGGACAGACGGATATTGAGGTGTTGGTGTGATGGTTGCGGAGAAATGGGTGGAATATGTTATGAATATTTTGAGAGTAAGCGATAAGATATTGGTAGTGAAAATTCTGTTGGGAAGAAAGATAGCTGCGATTATATTGGCATATGCTCCACAGGCAGGATTGGATGAATCAGAGAAAGATAAATTTTGGGATGATTTAATATGTGTAGTGGGTGGTATGCGGGATGATGAGATAGTGATTTTGGGAGGGGACTTAAATGGTCATGTAGGTGAAGCAGCACAAGGTTATGAAGGAGTGCATGGGGGATGTGCGTATGGTCTAAGGAATGCAGAATGGGAAAGGATACTCGAGTTTGGGGAGGCAACGGACATGATTGTGTGCAACACATATTTTAGGAAAAGAGACAGTAGGTTAATTACGTATGAGTCTGGGGGAAATAGCAGTCAGATAGATTATTTTCTGGTTAGGAGGGCCGATAGGAGGTTAGTGAGGGATGTTAAAGTTATAGGAAGTGAGGACTGTGTGCAGCAGCACAAACTATTGATTTGCGATATGGTGCTTAAAGAACAAATGATGAAAAAGAGGACTTATGTACCTAGGAGGAAAATATGGAAGCTGAAAAAACCAAGTAGTAAGGAATGCCTTCTATAGCGAGTTGAGGAGAGTGGTGGCTGAACAGGGAGCTGTAGACAGAGGTGTTAATGAACAGTACAGAGCCCTCAAGAACCATTTCTTGAGAGTTACTGATGTAACATGCGGCTGGACAAGAGGACCACCAAGACATAAAGTAATTTGGTGGTGGGATGAGGGTGTAAAAGCTGCAATTAAGGAGAAAAGAAGGCTTTTCCAGGAATGGAAGAAGGGTGGTAGCAAAGAGGAATATTTGGCTGCCAAGCGTAGGGCTAGAAGAGAGGTATACAGGGCAAAGTCTGAGTCACAGAGACAATTACTTGATAACCTAAATCATGGGGAAAGGAAAAATATATTTAGGGTGCCAGGTCAGGTGAAGAGGGATAATTGGGATATCATAGGTGAGCAGTGTGTGAAGAATGATGAAGGAAGGGTAGTGGTGAACAGTGAGGATATTAAAGATGCATGGAGAGAGCATTATAACCGGTTGTTGAATGAGGAGTTTGACTGGGACAGGGAAGGTTTGGAGCCAGCAGATCCAGTGTCTGGCCCTTGGCCTTTGATTGATGCTGCTACTGTGAGTGAGGCAATAGGCAGGATGAGGGTGGGGAAGGCAGCAGGTGTGTCTGGGTTGACTGCCGAAATGTTGAAGGCCTCAGGCGATATAGGGGTGAGTTTAGTCACTGACCTGATAAATAGGATTATTTATGAGTGTGTTGTCCCAGATGATTGGCTGAAGAGTGTAATTGTAAATGTGTATAAAGGGAAGGGTGATGCCCTGGAAAGAGGAAATTATAGAGGTATAAAGCTTTTAGATCAGATAATGAATGTAATGGAGAGAGTTTTAGAAGGTATGATTAGAGAAAGAGTGAATATTGATGAGATGCAGTTTGGGTTTATGCCAGGTAGGGGGACCACTGATGCCATATTCATTGTTCGACAGCTTCAGGAAAAATATATTGGTAGGAGAAGGGATCTTTATTTTGTTTTTGTTGATCTGGAAAAGGCCTTTGACAGAGTCCCTAGAGAGATGGTGAAGTGGGCAATGAGAAAGCTTGGCTTGGAGGAGTGGCTGGTTAGGGTGGTTATGGCCATGTATGTGGGTGCTCACACCCAGGTGAGAGTGAATGGAGATTTGAGTGATGAGTTTTCCGTGAATGTTGGTGTGCATCAGGGGTCAGTCTTGAGTCCCATGTTGTTTATCATGGTACTTGAAGCCCTTTCACGTGACTTTAGAAACGGACTCCCGTGGGAATTGTTGTATGCTGATGATTTGGTGCTGATTGCAGAGAATGAAAGGGAGGCAGAGGAAAGGTTTAGGAAGTGGAGAGATAGTATGGGGCAAAAGGGTTTAAGGGTAAATGCAGATAAAACAAAAGTGATGATATCTAGGGTTGGTGGCGGTACTGTCAAAGATGAGGGAGAGTGGCCATGTGCAGTTTGCCACAATGGCGTGGGAAGTAATTCCATCTTGTGCGGTGTGTGTGATAAATGGGTGCATAAGAGATGTAGTGGTATCAGTAGACTGCGAGATAATGCTGATTTTATGTGTGCGGCGTGCCGGGGTGAGCAGGTGGAGATTGTCAGACGTGAAAGGATTGAACTTGCTGGTGAATCTCTTGAGTGTGTGGAAGAGTTTTGTTATTTGGGAGACATGTTGTGTGCTGGAGGTGGGGCTGGAGCTAGCTCTGTGGCTAGGGTGAGAAGTGGTTGGAAGAAGTTCAGGGAGCTCTTGCCTCTCCTGACATTGAGAGGGCTCTCCCTACGTGCTAAGGGGTCTTTGTATGCAGCATGTGTTAGAAGTGTAATGCTGTATGGCAGTGAGACCTGGGCAGTGAAGGAGGAAGATATTCGCCGGCTCAGACGTACAGAAATGACAATGATTAGGTGGATGTGCAGTGCGTCCCTGCGTCCAAGGCCTGGAGGGGCTGGGTTTACAATGGAAGAGTTGAGAGGTAGGATGGGACTGGAGTGTATTGGTGTTGTGATGAGGAGAGGTAGATTGAGGTGGTAGGCCTAATGGTTACCGCACAATCGCGTGTCAAAGTTCAAAAAAGTTTATAATAGTTTACCCCTCGAAAATACTCGAACATATGAAATTGTGATAACTACCTATTTTTCTTATTGAAACAGGTCATTTCAAAGTGTTTTGTCACAACAACCATGAAAACAGTTGTATGTAGGTGTGGGGAGATTACTAGACTGTGGGGAGATAAAGCATCCTGTGGAAAGTAGGCCTATGGGTACGGTGGTTAGATATAACCAGCTTTTTGCATGAAAAGAAAGCACTTCATTGTGTTCTGTAACTACCATGAAAACAGGTGTGTATGTAGGTGTGGGGAGATAACTAGTGTGGGGAGTAGGCCTACAAGGCCTTGGTGGTATTGGGGAGAAAAATTTGGCAACAACCAAATTCTCTTGCGAAAACCCGCCATTTCAATGAGATTTGTTATACTAGCCATAAAAACAGGTGTGTATGTAGGTGTGGGGAGACAAAACAGGTGTTTGGAGTAGCCCTACAAGGCCTCATAGTCATTCCAGAACGAACACAGACGCATATAAATGTTTATAACCATCAATGTTTATAACCAGTAGGAGGAGGCCGTAGCACGGGCCGAACAGGGTAGTACTCCCGAGGGGAATGGGAATGCTGGTGATAGGGAGAGCTGGAGCTCCTGTTTCACTAGCTATCTAATCATCCCCCTTTGCTGACCTTTTCAGTGTGACAGTAACATGGAGAGTAGACCAGCATACTCTCCCAAACATTTCTTCTAACTATCTATGCACTACACCACATGCACTTTACATTTCACACAACGTATCCCACTACGTTACAGGGGTTGGCGCCAGCAAGGGCATGCGGCCAGAAAACTTTGCCCCCACTACCTAGTGGCGGACTTCTGGGGGGAGGCGTGGCGGGGGTTCTGCCAGCATAGATCGTGGGTCCAGGGCGAGATGGGGCTCGGGCCTGTGCTAGAGGGTACAGGGCATTGCGGTTCCCAGGCTGCCGCTTCCGCCCAATAGAGAGGGGCCCGAACCTGGGAGTAACGCACCAGGAGGCTGCCCTATCAGTGGGTGTATAATGGCGGGATAGTTGCAGTGCCAAGACGCACTTGGAGGGTGTCCCTGCAGCTGTCCTGGCAGGGTGCCCCGAGGCCACTACCACAGCCACTGGTAAGCTGGTGGGCTAGGGGTCCCAGATCCATTGCCTGGACCTGGGACTGTGCAGTGAGTGGGACCTGTGCTGTGTCTGTCCCCCTTTATTAATACTGAAGATGACAAAACAAAATAAGTTTCAAAGCAAGCCTGAGGACAGTAAATCACCCATGGGGATGAGGGTGGGTTCATGGAATGTGGGAAGTTTGAGGGGAAGAGCGGGGAAGTCGTTGAGGCGTTCAGTAGGAGGTGGGTGGATGTGGCGTGTTTGCAGGAAGTCCGGTACAGGGGTGGATCAGCCAGAAAGATTGTTGGGAAGGACTGTTGCTATAAGTTGTTTTGGCAGGGGGGGACAGACGGATATTGAGGTGTTGGTGTGATGGTTGCGGAGAAATGGGTGGAATATGTTATGAATATTTTGAGAGTAAGCGATAAGATATTGGTAGTGAAAATTCTGTTGGGAAGAAAGATAGCTGCGATTATATCGGCATATGCTCCACAGGCAGGATTGGATGAATCAGAGAAAGATAAATTTTGGGATGATTTAATATGTGTAGTGGGTGGTATGCGGGATGATGAGATAGTGATTTTGGGAGGGGACTTAAATGGTCATGTAGATGAAGCAGCACAAGGTTATGAAGGAGTGCATGGGGGATGTGCGTATGGTCTAAGGAATGCAGAATGGGAAAGGATACTCGAGTTTGGGGAGGCAACGGACATGATTGTGTGCAACACATATTTTAGGAAAAGAGACAGTAGGTTAATTACGTATGAGTCTGGGGGAAATAGCAGTCAGATAGATTATTTTCTGGTTAGGAGGGCCGATAGGAGGTTAGTGAGGGATGTTAAAGTTATAGGAAGTGAGGACTGTGTGCAGCAGCACAAACTATTGATTTGCGATATGGTGCTTAAAGAACAAATGATGAAAAAGAGGACTTATGTACCTAGGAGGAAAATATGGAAGCTGAAAAACCAAGTAGTAAGGGATGCCTTCTATAGCGAGTTGAGGAGAGTGGTGGCTGAACAGGGAGCTGTAGACAGAGGTGTTAATGAACAGTACAGAGCCCTCAAGAACCATTTCTTGAGAGTTACTGATGTAACATGCGGCTGGACAAGAGGACCACCAAGACATAAAGTAATTTGGTGGTGGGATGAGGGTGTAAAAGCTGCAATTAAGGAGAAAAGAAGGCTTTTCCAGGAATGGAAGAAGGGTGGTAGCAAAGAGGAATATTTGGCTGCCAAGCGTAGGGCTAGAAGAGAGGTATACAGGGCAAAGTCTGAGTCACAGAGACAATTACTTGATAACCTAAATCATGGGGAAAGGAAAAATATATTTAGGGTGCCAGGTCAGGTGAAGAGGGATAATTGGGATATCATAGGTGAGCAGTGTGTGAAGAATGATGAAGGAAGGGTAGTGGTGAACAGTGAGGATATTAAAGATGCATGGAGAGAGCATTATAACCGGTTGTTGAATGAGGAGTTTGACTGGGACAGGGAAGGTTTGGAGCCAGCAGATCCAGTGTCTGGCCCTTGGCCTTTGATTGATGCTGCTACTGTGAGTGAGGCAATAGGCAGGATGAGGGTGGGGAAGGTAGCAGGTGTGTCTGGGTTGACTGCCGAAATGTTGAAGGCCTCAGGCGATATAGGGGTGAGTTTAGTCACTGACCTGATAAATAGGATTATTTATGAGTGTGTTGTCCCAGATGATTGGCTGAAGAGTGTAATTGTAAATGTGTATAAAGGGAAGGGTGATGCCCTGGAAAGAGGAAATTATAGAGGTATAAAGCTTTTAGATCAGATAATGAATGTAATGGAGAGAGTTTTAGAAGGTATGATTAGAGAAAGAGTGAATATTGATGAGATGCAGTTTGGGTTTATGCCAGGTAGGGGGACCACTGATGCCATATTCATTGTTCGACAGCTTCAGGAAAAATATATTGGTAGGAGAAGGGATCTTTATTTTGTTTTTGTTGATCTGGAAAAGGCCTTTGACAGAGTCCCTAGAGAGATGGTGAAGTGGGCAATGAGAAAGCTTGGCTTGGAGGAGTGGCTGGTTAGGGTGGTTATGGCCATGTATGTGGGTGCTCACACCCAGGTGAGAGTGAATGGAGATTTGAGTGATGAGTTTTCCGTGAATGTTGGTGTGCATCAGGGGTCAGTCTTGAGTCCCATGTTGTTTATCATGGTACTTGAAGCCCTTTCACGTGACTTTAGAAACGGACTCCCGTGGGAATTGTTGTATGCTGATGATTTGGTGCTGATTGCAGAGAATGAAAGGGAGGCAGAGGAAAGGTTTAGGAAGTGGAGAGATAGTATGGGGCAAAAGGGTTTAAGGGTAAATGCAGATAAAACAAAAGTGATGATATCTAGGGTTGGTGGCGGTACTGTCAAAGATGAGGGAGAGTGGCCATGTGCAGTTTGCCACAATGGCGTGGGAAGTAATTCCATCTTGTGCGGTGTGTGTGATAAATGGGTGCATAAGAGATGTAGTGGTATCAGTAGACTGCGAGATAATGCTGATTTTATGTGTGCGGCGTGCCGGGGTGAGCAGGTGGAGATTGTCAGACGTGAAAGGATTGAACTTGCTGGTGAATCTCTTGAGTGTGTGGAAGAGTTTTGTTATTTGGGAGACATGTTGTGTGCTGGAGGTGGGGCTGGAGCTAGCTCTGTGGCTAGGGTGAGAAGTGGTTGGAAGAAGTTCAGGGAGCTCTTGCCTCTCCTGACATTGAGAGGGCTCTCCCTACGTGCTAAGGGGTCTTTGTATGCAGCATGTGTTAGAAGTGTAATGCTGTATGGCAGTGAGACCTGGGCAGTGAAGGAGGAAGATATTCGCCGGCTCAGACGTACAGAAATGACAATGATTAGGTGGATGTGCAGTGCGTCCCTGCGTCCAAGGCCTGGAGGGGCTGGGTTTACAATGGAAGAGTTGAGAGGTAGGATGGGACTGGAGTGTATTGGTGTTGTGATGAGGAGAGGTAGATTGAGGTGGTAGGCCTAATGGTTACCGCACAATCGCGTGTCAAAGTTCAAAAAAGTTTATAATAGTTTACCCCTCGAAAATACTCGAACATATGAAATTGTGATAACTACCTATTTTTCTTATTGAAACAGGTCATTTCAAAGTGTTTTGTCACAACAACCATGAAAACAGTTGTATGTAGGTGTGGGGAGATTACTAGACTGTGGGGAGATAAAGCATCCTGTGGAAAGTAGGCCTATGGGTACGGTGGTTAGATATAACCAGCTTTTTGCATGAAAAGAAAGCACTTCATTGTGTTCTGTAACTACCATGAAAACAGGTGTGTATGTAGGTGTGGGGAGATAACTAGTGTGGGGAGTAGGCCTACAAGGCCTTGGTGGTATTGGGGAGAAAAATTTGGCAACAACCAAATTCTCTTGCGAAAACCCGCCATTTCAATGAGATTTGTTATACTAGCCATAAAAACAGGTGTGTATGTAGGTGTGGGGAGACAAAACAGGTGTTTGGAGTAGCCCTACAAGGCCTCATAGTCATTCCAGAACGAACACAGACGCATATAAATGTTTATAACCATCAATGTTTATAACCAGTAGGAGGAGGCCGTAGCACGGGCCGAACAGGGTAGTACTCCCGAGGGAATGGGAATGCTGGTGATAGGGAGAGCTGGAGCTCCTGTTTCACTAGCTATCTAATCATCCCCCTTTGCTGACCTTTTCAGTGTGACAGTAACATGGAGAGTAGACCAGCATACTCTCCCAAACATTTCTTCTAACTATCTATGCACTACACCACATGCACTTTACATTTCACACAACGTATCCCACTACGTTACAGGGGTTGGCGCCAGCAAGGGCATGCGGCCAGAAAACTTTGCCCCCACTACCTAGTGGCGGACTTCTGCGGGGAGGCGTGGCGGGGGTTCTGCCAGCATAGATCGTGGGTCCAGGGCGAGATGGGGCTCGGGCCTGTGCTAGAGGGTACAGGGCATTGCGGTTCCCAGGCTGCCGCTTCCGCCCAATAGAGAGGGGCCCGAACCTGGGAGTAACGCACCAGGAGGCTGCCCTATCAGTGGGTGTATAATGGCGGGATAGTTGCAGTGCCAAGACGCACTTGGAGGGTGTCCCTGCAGCTGTCCTGGCAGGGTGCCCCGAGGCCACTACCACAGCCACTGGTAAGCTGGTGGGCTAGGGGTCCCAGATCCATTGCCTGGACCTGGGACTGTGCAGTGAGTGGGACCTGTGCTGTGTCTGTCCCCCTTTATTAATACTGAAGATGACAAAACAAAATAAGTTTCAAAGCAAGCCTGAGGACAGTAAATCACCCATGGGGATGAGGGTGGGTTCATGGAATGTGGGAAGTTTGAGGGGAAGAGCGGGGGAAGTCGTTGAGGCGTTCAGTAGGAGGTGGGTGGATGTGGCGTGTTTGCAGGAAGTCCGGTACAGGGGTGGATCAGCCAGAAAGATTGTTGGGAAGGACTGTTGCTATAAGTTGTTTTGGCAGGGGGGGACAGACGGATATTGAGGTGTTGGTGTGATGGTTGCGGAGAAATGGGTGGAATATGTTATGAATATTTTGAGAGTAAGCGATAAGATATTGGTAGTGAAAATTCTGTTGGGAAGAAAGATAGCTGCGATTATATCGGCATATGCTCCACAGGCAGGATTGGATGAATCAGAGAAAGATAAATTTTGGGATGATTTAATATGTGTAGTGGGTGGTATGCGGGATGATGAGATAGTGATTTTGGGAGGGGACTTAAATGGTCATGTAGATGAAGCAGCACAAGGTTATGAAGGAGTGCATGGGGGATGTGCGTATGGTCTAAGGAATGCAGAATGGGAAAGGATACTCGAGTTTGGGGAGGCAACGGACATGATTGTGTGCAACACATATTTTAGGAAAAGAGACAGTAGGTTAATTACGTATGAGTCTGGGGGAAATAGCAGTCAGATAGATTATTTTCTGGTTAGGAGGGCCGATAGGAGGTTAGTGAGGGATGTTAAAGTTATAGGAAGTGAGGACTGTGTGCAGCAGCACAAACTATTGATTTGCGATATGGTGCTTAAAGAACAAATGATGAAAAAGAGGACTTATGTACCTAGGAGGAAAATATGGAAGCTGAAAAACCAAGTAGTAAGGGATGCCTTCTATAGCGAGTTGAGGAGAGTGGTGGCTGAACAGGGAGCTGTAGACAGAGGTGTTAATGAACAGTACAGAGCCCTCAAGAACCATTTCTTGAGAGTTACTGATGTAACATGCGGCTGGACAAGAGGACCACCAAGACATAAAGTAATTTGGTGGTGGGATGAGGGTGTAAAAGCTGCAATTAAGGAGAAAAGAAGGCTTTTCCAGGAATGGAAGAAGGGTGGTAGCAAAGAGGAATATTTGGCTGCCAAGCGTAGGGCTAGAAGAGAGGTATACAGGGCAAAGTCTGAGTCACAGAGACAATTACTTGATAACCTAAATCATGGGGAAAGGAAAAATATATTTAGGGTGCCAGGTCAGGTGAAGAGGGATAATTGGGATATCATAGGTGAGCAGTGTGTGAAGAATGATGAAGGAAGGGTAGTGGTGAACAGTGAGGATATTAAAGATGCATGGAGAGAGCATTATAACCGGTTGTTGAATGAGGAGTTTGACTGGGACAGGGAAGGTTTGGAGCCAGCAGATCCAGTGTCTGGCCCTTGGCCTTTGATTGATGCTGCTACTGTGAGTGAGGCAATAGGCAGGATGAGGGTGGGGAAGGTAGCAGGTGTGTCTGGGTTGACTGCCGAAATGTTGAAGGCCTCAGGCGATATAGGGGTGAGTTTAGTCACTGACCTGATAAATAGGATTATTTATGAGTGTGTTGTCCCAGATGATTGGCTGAAGAGTGTAATTGTAAATGTGTATAAAGGGAAGGGTGATGCCCTGGAAAGAGGAAATTATAGAGGTATAAAGCTTTTAGATCAGATAATGAATGTAATGGAGAGAGTTTTAGAAGGTATGATTAGAGAAAGAGTGAATATTGATGAGATGCAGTTTGGGTTTATGCCAGGTAGGGGGACCACTGATGCCATATTCATTGTTCGACAGCTTCAGGAAAAATATATTGGTAGGAGAAGGGATCTTTATTTTGTTTTTGTTGATCTGGAAAAGGCCTTTGACAGAGTCCCTAGAGAGATGGTGAAGTGGGCAATGAGAAAGCTTGGCTTGGAGGAGTGGCTGGTTAGGGTGGTTATGGCCATGTATGTGGGTGCTCACACCCAGGTGAGAGTGAATGGAGATTTGAGTGATGAGTTTTCCGTGAATGTTGGTGTGCATCAGGGGTCAGTCTTGAGTCCCATGTTGTTTATCATGGTACTTGAAGCCCTTTCACGTGACTTTAGAAACGGACTCCCGTGGGAATTGTTGTATGCTGATGATTTGGTGCTGATTGCAGAGAATGAAAGGGAGGCAGAGGAAAGGTTTAGGAAGTGGAGAGATAGTATGGGGCAAAAGGGTTTAAGGGTAAATGCAGATAAAACAAAAGTGATGATATCTAGGGTTGGTGGCGGTACTGTCAAAGATGAGGGAGAGTGGCCATGTGCAGTTTGCCACAATGGCGTGGGAAGTAATTCCATCTTGTGCGGTGTGTGTGATAAATGGGTGCATAAGAGATGTAGTGGTATCAGTAGACTGCGAGATAATGCTGATTTTATGTGTGCGGCGTGCCGGGTGAGCAGGTGGAGATTGTCAGACGTGAAAGGATTGAACTTGCTGGTGAATCTCTTGAGTGTGTGGAAGAGTTTTGTTATTTGGGAGACATGTTGTGTGCTGGAGGTGGGGCTGGAGCTAGCTCTGTGGCTAGGGTGAGAAGTGGTTGGAAGAAGTTCAGGGAGCTCTTGCCTCTCCTGACATTGAGAGGGCTCTCCCTACGTGCTAAGGGGTCTTTGTATGCAGCATGTGTTAGAAGTGTAATGCTGTATGGCAGTGAGACCTGGGCAGTGAAGGAGGAAGATATTCGCCGGCTCAGACGTACAGAAATGACAATGATTAGGTGGATGTGCAGTGCGTCCCTGCGTCCAAGGCCTGGAGGGGCTGGGTTTACAATGGAAGAGTTGAGAGGTAGGATGGGACTGGAGTGTATTGGTGTTGTGATGAGGAGAGGTAGATTGAGGTGGTAGGCCTAATGGTTACCGCACAATCGCGTGTCAAAGTTCAAAAAAAGTTTATAATAGTTTACCCCTCGAAAATACTCGAACATATGAAATTGTGATAACTACCTATTTTTCTTATTGAAACAGGTCATTTCAAAGTGTTTTGTCACAACAACCATGAAAACAGTTGTATGTAGGTGTGGGGAGATTACTAGACTGTGGGGAGATAAAGCATCCTGTGGAAAGTAGGCCTATGGGTACGGTGGTTAGATATAACCAGCTTTTTGCATGAAAAGAAAGCACTTCATTGTGTTCTGTAACTACCATGAAAACAGGTGTGTATGTAGGTGTGGGGAGATAACTAGTGTGGGGAGTAGGCCTACAAGGCCTTGGTGGTATTGGGGAGAAAAATTTGGCAACAACCAAATTCTCTTGCGAAAACCCGCCATTTCAATGAGATTTGTTATACTAGCCATAAAAACAGGTGTGTATGTAGGTGTGGGGAGACAAAACAGGTGTTTGGAGTAGCCCTACAAGGCCTCATAGTCATTCCAGAACGAACACAGACGCATATAAATGTTTATAACCATCAATGTTTATAACCAGTAGGAGGAGGCCGTAGCACGGGCCGAACAGGGTAGTACTCCCGAGGGGAATGGGAATGCTGGTGATAGGGAGAGCTGGAGCTCCTGTTTCACTAGCTATCTAATCATCCCCCTTTGCTGACCTTTTCAGTGTGACAGTAACATGGAGAGTAGACCAGCATACTCTCCCAAACATTTCTTCTAACTATCTATGCACTACACCACATGCACTTTACATTTCACACAACGTATCCCACTACGTTACAGGGGTTGGCGCCAGCAAGGGCATGCGGCCAGAAAACTTTGCCCCCACTACCTAGTGGCGGACTTCTGGGGGAGGCGTGGCGGGGGTTCTGCCAGCATAGATCGTGGGTCCAGGGCGAGATGGGGCTCGGGCCTGTGCTAGAGGGTACAGGGCATTGCGGTTCCCAGGCTGCCGCTTCCGCCCAATAGAGAGGGGCCCGAACCTGGGAGTAACGCACCAGGAGGCTGCCCTATCAGTGGGTGTATAATGGCGGGATAGTTGCAGTGCCAAGACGCACTTGGAGGGTGTCCCTGCAGCTGTCCTGGCAGGGTGCCCCGAGGCCACTACCACAGCCACTGGTAAGCTGGTGGGCTAGGGGTCCCAGATCCATTGCCTGGACCTGGGACTGTGCAGTGAGTGGGACCTGTGCTGTGTCTGTCCCCCTTTATTAATACTGAAGATGACAAAACAAAATAAGTTTCAAAGCAAGCCTGAGGACAGTAAATCACCCATGGGGATGAGGGTGGGTTCATGGAATGTGGGAAGTTTGAGGGGAAGAGCGGGGGAAGTCGTTGAGGCGTTCAGTAGGAGGTGGGTGGATGTGGCGTGTTTGCAGGAAGTCCGGTACAGGGGTGGATCAGCCAGAAAGATTGTTGGGAAGGACTGTTGCTATAAGTTGTTTTGGCAGGGGGGGACAGACGGATATTGAGGTGTTGGTGTGATGGTTGCGGAGAAATGGGTGGAATATGTTATGAATATTTTGAGAGTAAGCGATAAGATATTGGTAGTGAAAATTCTGTTGGGAAGAAAGATAGCTGCGATTATATCGGCATATGCTCCACAGGCAGGATTGGATGAATCAGAGAAAGATAAATTTTGGGATGATTTAATATGTGTAGTGGGTGGTATGCGGGATGATGAGATAGTGATTTTGGGAGGGGACTTAAATGGTCATGTAGATGAAGCAGCACAAGGTTATGAAGGAGTGCATGGGGGATGTGCGTATGGTCTAAGGAATGCAGAATGGGAAAGGATACTCGAGTTTGGGGAGGCAACGGACATGATTGTGTGCAACACATATTTTAGGAAAAGAGACAGTAGGTTAATTACGTATGAGTCTGGGGGAAATAGCAGTCAGATAGATTATTTTCTGGTTAGGAGGGCCGATAGGAGGTTAGTGAGGGATGTTAAAGTTATAGGAAGTGAGGACTGTGTGCAGCAGCACAAACTATTGATTTGCGATATGGTGCTTAAAGAACAAATGATGAAAAAGAGGACTTATGTACCTAGGAGGAAAATATGGAAGCTGAAAAACCAAGTAGTAAGGGATGCCTTCTATAGCGAGTTGAGGAGAGTGGTGGCTGAACAGGGAGCTGTAGACAGAGGTGTTAATGAACAGTACAGAGCCCTCAAGAACCATTTCTTGAGAGTTACTGATGTAACATGCGGCTGGACAAGAGGACCACCAAGACATAAAGTAATTTGGTGGTGGGATGAGGGTGTAAAAGCTGCAATTAAGGAGAAAAGAAGGCTTTTCCAGGAATGGAAGAAGGGTGGTAGCAAAGAGGAATATTTGGCTGCCAAGCGTAGGGCTAGAAGAGAGGTATACAGGGCAAAGTCTGAGTCACAGAGACAATTACTTGATAACCTAAATCATGGGGAAAGGAAAAATATATTTAGGGTGCCAGGTCAGGTGAAGAGGGATAATTGGGATATCATAGGTGAGCAGTGTGTGAAGAATGATGAAGGAAGGGTAGTGGTGAACAGTGAGGATATTAAAGATGCATGGAGAGAGCATTATAACCGGTTGTTGAATGAGGAGTTTGACTGGGACAGGGAAGGTTTGGAGCCAGCAGATCCAGTGTCTGGCCCTTGGCCTTTGATTGATGCTGCTACTGTGAGTGAGGCAATAGGCAGGATGAGGGTGGGGAAGGTAGCAGGTGTGTCTGGGTTGACTGCCGAAATGTTGAAGGCCTCAGGCGATATAGGGGTGAGTTTAGTCACTGACCTGATAAATAGGATTATTTATGAGTGTGTTGTCCCAGATGATTGGCTGAAGAGTGTAATTGTAAATGTGTATAAAGGGAAGGGTGATGCCCTGGAAAGAGGAAATTATAGAGGTATAAAGCTTTTAGATCAGATAATGAATGTAATGGAGAGAGTTTTAGAAGGTATGATTAGAGAAAGAGTGAATATTGATGAGATGCAGTTTGGGTTTATGCCAGGTAGGGGGACCACTGATGCCATATTCATTGTTCGACAGCTTCAGGAAAAATATATTGGTAGGAGAAGGGATCTTTATTTTGTTTTTGTTGATCTGGAAAAGGCCTTTGACAGAGTCCCTAGAGAGATGGTGAAGTGGGCAATGAGAAAGCTTGGCTTGGAGGAGTGGCTGGTTAGGGTGGTTATGGCCATGTATGTGGGTGCTCACACCCAGGTGAGAGTGAATGGAGATTTGAGTGATGAGTTTTCCGTGAATGTTGGTGTGCATCAGGGGTCAGTCTTGAGTCCCATGTTGTTTATCATGGTACTTGAAGCCCTTTCACGTGACTTTAGAAACGGACTCCCGTGGGAATTGTTGTATGCTGATGATTTGGTGCTGATTGCAGAGAATGAAAGGGAGGCAGAGGAAAGGTTTAGGAAGTGGAGAGATAGTATGGGGCAAAAGGGTTTAAGGGTAAATGCAGATAAAACAAAAGTGATGATATCTAGGGTTGGTGGCGGTACTGTCAAAGATGAGGGAGAGTGGCCATGTGCAGTTTGCCACAATGGCGTGGGAAGTAATTCCATCTTGTGCGGTGTGTGTGATAAATGGGTGCATAAGAGATGTAGTGGTATCAGTAGACTGCGAGATAATGCTGATTTTATGTGTGCGGCGTGCCGGGTGAGCAGGTGGAGATTGTCAGACGTGAAAGGATTGAACTTGCTGGTGAATCTCTTGAGTGTGTGGAAGAGTTTTGTTATTTGGGAGACATGTTGTGTGCTGGAGGTGGGGCTGGAGCTAGCTCTGTGGCTAGGGTGAGAAGTGGTTGGAAGAAGTTCAGGGAGCTCTTGCCTCTCCTGACATTGAGAGGGCTCTCCCTACGTGCTAAGGGGTCTTTGTATGCAGCATGTGTTAGAAGTGTAATGCTGTATGGCAGTGAGACCTGGGCAGTGAAGGAGGAAGATATTCGCCGGCTCAGACGTACAGAAATGACAATGATTAGGTGGATGTGCAGTGCGTCCCTGCGTCCAAGGCCTGGAGGGGCTGGGTTTACAATGGAAGAGTTGAGAGGTAGGATGGGACTGGAGTGTATTGGTGTTGTGATGAGGAGAGGTAGATTGAGGTGGTTTGGACATGTGGAGAGGATGAGGGATGATAATTGGGTGAGGAAGGTGAGAAATGTTAATATTGGGGGTGGGGTTATGAGGGGTAGACCGAGAAAGACATGGGACGAGGTCATTAAGTGTGACCTTAGGGTTAAGGGACTGAACAGGGAGGCTGCAATGGATCGTGCAGCGTGGAGAGCCGCCATTAGGTGACCAAGGCCGACACATGCAAGCATGTTGAAGCCTTTAAAAACGAAAACGAAAACGAAACGAATTACATCAAAATAAAGTTGAATAATGCTATAAAAGCATACATAAGAAAGGAAAAAAAAAAACAATAATTTCTTTCCGATTTCTCTTTTTACTGTCCCAACTTCTCGTTACACATTTATCACACTTACCATTACAATTATCACATTATTAATACACTTCATCACACTTATCATTACAGTTTTGGCAACAGCCAAATTCTCTTGTGGGAACTCTCCATTTCATTGGAATTTATCACACCAGCCATGAAAACAGGTGTGTTTGTATGTGTGGGGAGATGAAACAGGTGTGGGGAGTAGCCCTACAAAGCCTCATAGTCTTTCGAAAACTAACACAGACGGACACTACTCATAGGTGCTAATCTAGGCAGGTAGGGAGAATGAAAAAAAAATAATAAGATGCGTCGTATGTAGTACAACATACGGCATTCTACAACTTCGTACGTACAGAAACTGGTAGGTACGAAGTGAGAAATGAACAGAGTGAGGTGCAAAAATATGGGAAGAAGTAGAAATAACATGAAACAGGTACGTTCATCAGGCCTGACACTCGGGGGGCCTGTTGGGGGTTGGAAGGGTAGTGAGGGACAAGGAGGGAGAGATAGGTGGGATTTGTGGGGGGGGGACGAGGTTAGCAGGGAGGGACAAGAGGCAAGACAGGGTGGGAAGGGACGCAGGTTGTTCTGGAAGGAGAGATGCAGTTGCGTGGAGGGAAGGGAGAGTGATGGGGGACAACGAGGGCGTGAGGGAGTGGAGTAGAGGGTGGCATGGAGGCAGCCGAAAGGGGGGTGCCCCCCCACCGCCCGGGTTGGTCCGATCCCCCCGTCACGCCACATCAGGGGCGAGTTCTCATTGGCCTGAAGCCATGTACAGCTCCGGACAGAAATTCGTGATGCAGGGTAATCTGCCACCAGAGGTCAGGTTAATCGCACACGTCTACCCCCCTAACTCCCCCTCCTTACCCCCACCAAACGCTGATTTGTTGGGTGGATGGATCGGAGATATGAAGTTTCGCTCACTCTCACGTCTTCTCACATGTAATGTTACTTTCATTTAT
>NC_137013.1:23332515-23442515 GCF_032717465.1 Coenobita brevimanus | reverse complement strand
ATTTAGTTACTTCTGAGTGGAAGAGTTCCCACGATGAGCAGTTCCTATGAGCACAACGTAAGTATGACCTGATAACTGACAATTGGTACCGCTGCGGACACTCACTCACAGCATTAAGGCATCTACCCAAGTCCGTAGCTTTACGATATACGGAGGTTTTATAGTTACCATTCTCCTCTTCTATTAATACATCAAGAAAAGGGATTTTGTTGTTTGCACTTATCTCATAAGTAAATTTTAATATTGAGTTATGTTCCATGGCAGTTCTTAGTTGTTTAAGGTGGTTTTCGTCTCTAACGACCACATAGATATCATCAACATAGCGACAATACGTGGTTGGACGCAGGTTGGTATCTTCTAACACTTTGTTTTCTAGGTGACACATGTAAATGGCAGCAAATGTTGGGCCCAGGGGTGAACCCATGCTGACTCCGTCAACCTGCTGATACAGCTTACCGTCTGGGCTGCGAAAGGGAGCTTCGGTGGTGCATGCTCTCAGTAATGTTTCCAAGTTGTGGGTTGAGATCTTAGGTGGGCACAGGGTTGGGTGGTGATACACATTTTCTAAAATTATCTGTATAGTTTGGTCTACTGGTACGTTCGTGAAGAGGCTTTCAACATCTAACGAAGCCAAGAGTCCGCTGGGTCGAGTAGAGCGGATAATGTCTATGAACTGGTCTGTGGACTTCAGGGAAAACTTCGCTGGAATGTATGGTGTAATGATTTGATTTACTTGTCTCGCTGTTGTGTACGTTGGTGTGGTTACCTGGGAGATGATGGAACGGAGTGGGTTGTTGGTCTTATGGATTTTTACATTACCGTAGATGTACCCTGGAGCATACTGTCCAACTATGGGGGTGAGGTGTGGTGAGTCTCGGCATGCGTTGTTTGCAGTAATAACTCGATTAATTTTCTTCTTGAGAGTTTCTGTTGGATCACAGGAAATCTGCTGGAATTTGGTATTGTCACTGAGAATAGCATCCAGTTTGTGTTGGTAGTCTTCTTTGTTGAGGAGAACATAAATGTTAGACTTATCAGCTCGCCTAATGACTATGTCTGTATTAGTTCGAAGATCCTTGGCTGCTTGCTGAAGTTCTGGTGTAAGGAGAGAGCTCCGTTTGTAGCTGCGTCGTCGTGTGCCCTCGGCCCTCAATTGGTCTTGCAGGTCAGGGTTAATGGTAATTTTGCCTTGTTGTTCCAATTTTTGCAGTGATGTATTAAGTAATTCTAATTCCATTATTTTGTTAATTTTGTCAAACCTCGGCTGTAGGTGGCAATTAAGGCCCAGGTTTAACACTTTCTTCTCTTATTCAGTCAGTACATGATTCGAGAGGTTACAGAAAGAATCGGATTTTTCTGGTAAGGTGACTTGTCCTCCATATAGCTTGTTAGGTTTTTTAATGGTTCTAGTTTTGGTTATTTCTTCTGTTTGACGGCGAAGGTCGTCCAAGGCTTGATTGATGTTGTGGCGGACGTCATCGTTGATGTCAAAGATGTTATATTCGGCCAAGAGGGCGGTACGCTGATCGTTCAGCTGTTTTCTTTCTATCTCTTTTAGGTGTTTTTGGCGGAGCACTAGTTGTTTTCTATACTCCAGTGTAATGTTTTCTTGCCTTGCTGCCGGGTCATGGGTTCGAATATTAGTATATTTAGGCAGAATGTTTTCTTTTATACAAAAATCATTAAAGACCAAGGCGTAGCCATTGTTCACTATTTTTCTGCTGATCTTTTCGAGTTTTCTTACACATTGTTTTACACTATGATTCAGGTTGTAGATAATATGTCCGAGATCCATGTCGTAACTATATTTTATTAATTATTTATTTTCATTTTTCGTAGGACGTTTCGTGTATCCTTACACATCATCAGCGACTGTAATATAGATACAATACACTATAAAACATGACATATACAACATAAACCTATACAATATATATACTGAAATGTACAACAATGACTAATAAAAGTGTAGAGTTCCAAGAGTATGGATAAAAGAGACAAACCCTTTAGGTGAAGTCAAGTATGAGCTACAGTTAAAAGTGTATGGATAAAAGAGACAAACCTTATAGGTGTAGTCAGCTATGAGCTACGTGGTTGACTGCGAAGGTTGTATGGGTGAGTGGGTGTTTGTGGCTGTGTAGTGGTGCCAGTTGTGTTATTGTGTGTGTAATGTTCATTCCCCATACTGTTACCCACAATGTGTATTATGGTAATCAGATGTCCCCTGCTTATAAAACGGATGAACGTGTACTTAGAGAGATTGTGACACGTAACACATCATGTGTTATCCCCTCAGACAAGCTCAGTTTAATTATTTACTATAAAAACAGGAAAGTTAGCAACATGAT
This sequence comes from Coenobita brevimanus, assembly GCF_032717465.1. Lineage (NCBI taxonomy): Eukaryota > Metazoa > Arthropoda > Malacostraca > Decapoda > Coenobitidae > Coenobita > Coenobita brevimanus. The sequence continues at coordinate 23,440,167 of NC_137013.1, read as the reverse complement.
TATGAAAAACAACACAGCTCAACAAACCAACAAACTTCAACATACCAATGTAGTTTATGAATTCACTTGCCCACACGAAGGTTGTAAACTTCGTCACATGAAATATATTGGTATGACCACAACCACACTAAGCAGACGTTTAACCATGCACCTACAATCCGGTTCTATAAAAGATCATCTGACTCAACATCACACATCAATAAACAGACAAGGTCTAATAGAAAATACTAATATAATAAAAAAAATGTCATGACCACATTAGACTACAACTGGCAGAAGCACTTCTCATACGTGAAAACACGCCGGCCATAAACAACCAAACTACCGGACTAGATCGTACCCTCAAACTGTTTAAATACACAAAGGCCCGACCACAAGCAGCGACAATTACAAATGAACATTACACACACAATAACACAACTGGCAACACTACACAGCCACAAACACCCACTCAACCATACAACCTTCGCAGTCAACCACGTAGCTCATAGCTGACTACACCTATAAGGTTTGTCTCTTTTATCCATACACTTTTAACTGTAGCTCATACTTGACTTCACCTAAAGGGTGTGTCTCTTTTATCCATACTCTTGTAACTCTACACTTTTATTAGTCATTGTTGTACATTTCAGTATATATATTGTATAGGTTTATGTTGTATATGTCATGTTTTATAGTGTATTGTATCTATATTACAGTCGCTGATGATGTGTAAGGATACACGAAACGTCCTACGAAAAATGAAAATAAATAATTAATAAAATATAGTTACGACATGGATCTCGGACATATTATCTACAACCTGAATCATAGTGTAAAACAATGTGTAAGAAAACTCGAAAAGATCAGCAGAAAAATAGTGAACAATGGCTACGCCTTGGTCTTTAATGATTTTTGTATAAAAGAAAACATTCTGCCTAAATATACTAATATATATATATATATATATATATATATATATATATATATATATATACACATATATATAAACACACACACACACACACACACACACACACATATATACACGCGCGCGCGCGCGCGGAAGGGTGGGAAAGGAGGGAGGGAGGATTTGGGGACGGTGAAAGGGACGTATGAGGTGTGGAAGTGTCTAGTACTGTTCTAATAGCAGCTTGCAGAGAACATTGACTCGTATCCCCGACATAAACCCTTTAATTCAGCTATATTGATCATGTATTTCCATTAGGATTTCATGATATGCCATCCAATTGGCACTAGTTTTAATGAGCAAATACTTTGGTAAAATATTAACAACCGTAACAATGGTAGCTTCAGTACGGTATTATATGCTGTTAATACTGTTCAATGATTATACGGTCAACCATCAAACAGTAATTCGTAAGACGTGGGGCCAATCTTCCTAGGAGATAAACAATCACTGAGGATGATTAGTGAGTGAAGTTGTTGTGAACTACTCTCTCCCTGTGTGTGTGTGTGTGTGTGTGTGTGTGTGTGTGTGTGTGTGTGTGTGTGTGTGTGTTTTGTCTCTCTTAGGGCGAGTCCACACGTGCTCTCGAACATATTCTGGCAACACGGCGGGCAACATGTTCGGGAACATGTTTGCAGCAGTATTTTGACAGATGTATGCAAATATGTTTCATTGCAGCTTCGGACACTTGGAGGAGAGGCCGTGGGATAAGTGTATCCATAGTAGGTAGTTGAGACTTCTTGATGCTGCCAGCATGATCTGGACGCTGCTGTTCCCAGCATGTTTGCAGCGTGGTCGTTACTGTGTTGCTTACATGTTGCCAGCATTTGCTCGAGCACACGTGGGGACGCGCACTTACTGTGTCAGTTTCTCTCTCTCTCTCTCTCTCTCTTTCTGTGTGTGTGTGTGTGTGTGTGTGGGTGTGTGTGTGTGTGGGTGGGTGAGTGTGTATGTGTGTGTGTGTGTGTGTGTGTGTGTGTGGGTGGGTGGGTGTGTATGTGTGTGTGTGTGTGTGTGTGTGTGTGTGTGTGTGTGTGTGTGTGTGTGTGTGTGTGAGTCAGTTGGTTCGGTGGGTGGAGTTGTTGAGGTTGAGTTGGTGGGTGTCGTAGTTCGGTGTGCATCGCCAGGGTGGGTGGACAGTAGTAATCGTGGAGAGGGGGGGGGGCAGTTGTTGGGTGTGGTGTATGGAGTGGTCTTGGGTGGGTTGTAGAGGTAAATTGGTTAGTGAGTGGATGCGTTTGGTGGGCTGGGTGGGTAGGTGGCTGGATATGTGAGTGGTCGGGGAGGGGTCGGTAAGTTAGGTTTGGATAAGATGAGTTTGATGGATAAGTCAGGTTCAAATGGGTGAATAGGGTGCTGGAGTGAATGGGGTTGGGTTGTAAGAAGGGTGGATGGGCGGGTGGGTCGGTGGGAGGAGTGGGTGGACAGGATGGGCAGCGTGAGGTGGGTGGGGAGTTTTCAGGGAGAGGTGTGAGGGTTGTGTGGATGGGTGAGATGGATGGCATTGTTGGGTGACCAGGGTGGGTGGAATTCGTGAATGGGAAGGGTGGGTGGTATTTGTGAGTGGTGAGGATGGGTGGTAGGGGTCGGTGGGCAAGACAGGTTGTGGGCATGTGTGGCTTAAAGTGAGTCGCAAGGGTGAGTGGACACCGTTGGTCGCCAGGGTGGCTGAGACGATTGCGTTGTTGGGATGATCTAAGGGGGGTGTTGGGTTGGGCGGCAGGATGGGTTCAAGGTGGAGAAGTGAATGAGTAAATGAGGCGAGTGGCTTTGTTGGGTGAACTTCGTGTGAGGCATTCATGGGTTAGCAGGGTGGATAGCAGGGATCTGTGGGCTGGGTGGGTGGCAGGGGTGAGGTCGGTGGGTTGTGTTGGATGGGTTGAGTGGGTAGGTGGATAAGTAGGTGGGTGTATATGTGGCTGTCCAGATGACAAGGCAAGAGAGGGATTTATCTGGCGATATAACTTTTAATTGTTACTTGGATTTTAGTCTATCGCTTAGAACACGTTGGATAAGTATTTGGATACCAATGTCTATACATTAAGGTCATTGTATTGAAATCTCCTAAAACTTCGATTTAATCACTTCTCATGGAACTGAAGATGGATCTTTGCACTTGATAATACACCTAATAGTAAGATAAATGAAAGTAACATTACATGTGAGAAGACGTGAGAGTGAGCGAAACTTCATATCTCCGATCCATCCGCCCAACAAATCAGCGTTTGGTGGGGGTAAGGAGGGGGAGTTAGGGGGGTAGACGTGTGCGATTAACCCCTACACCGCGGGCTTGTTTACCAAAGACTTGCGAGTCCCGCGGGGTTATTTGGGCTCCGACAGACTCTCAAAAAATATTTGCCAAAAATCAGTTATTAGTCCTAGAATAATAAAATTATATATGCTTATGGCACATACATTCAGCTTTCTCCTGGAATGATTGTTGAGCCTTCGTCGGTTACCGTAGGACTTGTGGAGACCTCTGAAGTAGGGTAACGAAGTCTCCACTTTACACTTCCCGACAACCCATAATATGATTACCACAGCCAGATACAAACACTATAAACACTATTCTACAATTTTCAAGTAGTTTGGGATCCATACTCAAAAAAAAAAAAACACTGTGAAAGCAATGGAAATTACGAGCGCGTCTGATCGTCGCACTGGCACTAGTTCGCTCTTGGTACTCTGTCATTTATTATTCATAAAACCCCTCACACTTTATATTTCTATTACTATATAACACTTATATATATCTACAGTCTTTATCCATAAGTTTCCTTCAGTAGTATTAGTTTATTGTCACTGTAGGGATTCAATTTCTTTCAGTAAAATACGTAGCATTCACTTTCTCGTCCTGTATACTAGCATTGAGAGTGAATGTCACTTTCATCTTCACTCTCATAACTCATAGCATTCAGACATGCTAGAGTGAAACTTTCACTTTCATTACTCCTAGGGTATATACTCGTATTCTTATAATACTACTCATTTACATTTCTATTTACGTTCTCTATTTTATTTACGTTATTTACATTTCTATTTTATTTACACTGTGTTATGCACTGTCACTTGAAGTAACTTATAAAACTATTTTCCATTGTTCACGTATATTTACATTCATTACTTTCACTTGCTGTTTACACATTATTTACACATTATTTACAATTCCACTTGCACTGTTTTACTCAATAGAAAGATCGTAGTCACTCTTTTATCAATTGTCAGCCCTTTACCTCTTTCCACACGAGGTTTAGTAGGGGGAAAAGTCACAGGGCCCTTTGCATGGGGGTGAAAAAGTCCTTGAAGTCAGCAAGAAGAAACATACGTACCCTCACTTCGGAAGATGAGAGTAAACTGATAACGGAGGGCCGGGGTGGAGGCCTACTTAGGGGATATTCAGAGCTACCAATGTTAGCTCTTGAAACAGCTATGTCTAGCACTGAAATGATTGGCAGGAAATCTAGACAATACATTATAAATTAGGTAGTTCCAGGTGAATGTAAATATCACTTAGGCTTCTCCCTTCCCTCCTTACATGTATATTTATTACGAAAATAGATTATATGGCATATTTCAAGGGGAAAAAAAACAGCGAAAATTAGCAAACGGGTGCACGTGAGGTGTTGTCAGGTGATAATTAGCCAATTCCAGGTGTATGGCACTCTCACTTACCTTATTTCTTTCTTGTATATATTATTTGGTATAAGAATAGGACATAGGGCTTATTTCAATGGATGAAATCAGTGAAAAATTCCAGGGAAGATTTACTTAGCGTAGCACGGCCGGGCAGGTGAGAGGATAGGGTAATGGAGGGGGGGTAGGGAGGGGAGTCAAGAACGGGGAGAAATGGCTAAATTGTCAACAATGGATGGGAGTACAGATGAGATTAGGAGTGCTGACTAGTGTTGGACATTGGCAGTACTGATAGATGATACAAGCCCCCACTTGGAAGCCCGGGTGAATTCAAAATAACACAGAATCACACAAGCGACGCCCCACGGTATGATCCCTTGCTCCCAAGCGTCACGAAAGTGACGCCCTGCGGTTAAGGGGTTAACCTGACCTCTGGTGGCAGATTACCCTGTATCACGAATTTCTGTCCGAAGCTGTACATCATAATCAGGTTGGAGCAAGTGCTCTGCAGTTTTTTACAGGCCACATTCAATTGATGTAATTAGGCATTTTGGCATAAAAATCAAATCGCATCAATTGATGTGATTAGGACTTAACCCCTTAACTGTGGGGCATCACTTTCGTGACGCTTGGGTGCAATGGATCATACCGTGGGGCGTCACTTTTGTGATTCTGTATTTTTTAAAATTTTCCTGGGCTTTCAAGTGGTGGCTTGTATCATCTATCAGTACTGCCAATGTCCAACACTAGTCAGCACTCCAAATCTCATCTGTACTCCCATCCATTGTTGACATTTTAGCCATTTTCCCCCATTCCTGACTCCCCTCCCTACCTCCCCTCCATTACCCTGTCCTCTTACCTCCCCAGCCATGCTGCACTAAGCAAATCTCCCCCGGATTTTTCCACAGATTTCATCCATTGAAATAAGCCCTATGCCCTATACTTATACAAAATAATATATACCAAAAAAAAAAATAAGGTATGTGATAGTGGTATACACCAGGAATTGGCTAATTATCACCTGACAACACCTCACATGCATTGATTTGCTATATTACCACGGTAATTTCCCCTTTGAATTATGCCTTGTAATCTATTTCTGTAATTAAAATATATATCAGAAAGGAAGGGAGAAGCCTAAGTGACATTTACATTCACCTGGAACTACCTATTTCTTTATGTATTGCCGAGATTTTCTACCAATAATTTATTAGCATGTAAGTTAGCAGCTGTCAGCCCCATTGTCACTGTCAACCCTTGCTTTCTCAGATAAGCCGCGCCATTTAGTTCCTTGTCCTCCTCTGTGGTCAAAGCATGTCGCACTCGCGCCCCGCCATTTCTGCCACTTCTATGCCCATTGCAAAGGGCTCCGTGACCTCTACACCCAGAAAAACTCGTGGGGGAAGCAGGAAAGGACTAAGTGACTCTGCAGTGGAACGTGAACTAGCCGAATTATGGTGATGATGGATAGTGACTTCGACCCTTCGGGGGATTCATGTGATGAGCCGGGTGAGGAAATCGTGCCAGAAACTACTAGTACGAGTGCTTCAGTGTCGGAAGTTATCCCTAGCTCCAAGGGAAAGGAGCCGTTAGTGCAGCAAGGGAAGGAATTTGGGAAGGGAGTGAAAAGGCGGTGGGTTAGCCCCGGAACAATGGCCCCGCGTGACCCAGCCTGCAGTGAATCCCGAGTTGATTCACCTCCCCGTTCCCCAAGCCCCACTTCACTCATTTCTTCCTCTTCTTCTGCTGAATTTTCTCCGGAGCCTTCGTCGTCTGAGTCACCACCAGCATCAAGAGTGAAGGCAGGCCGTAGAGGAAGAGGTAAATCCCTGACCCGTAAAAGTAGAGTTGCTAGTAGAGTAAGGGCTGCTAATGCTGTACGGCAACCCAGGGTCAGTGCGAGTGACCTTGAACCTGATAAATCTTCCTCACAGCCACCCTCCACCCTCACCCACCCTACATCGCCACGACAGGGAATCCTGGACGCCTTCGTGTGGATGGAAGGGTCCGATTTTGTCCCTGAACATCTCCGTTTTGACGAGAGTTCCTCAGGAGTACAGCCTGCCTTCACTCTTGATGAGGATGCTGAGTGTGTGGACTTCCTTTTGGCCTTCCTCGATGACGAAGTCATGCAGCACATATGTGATGAGACCAACAGGTATGACTCACAACGTGCTGCAAGTGGTACAGGTGCAGCCAAGATGCAACAGTGGTCCATGCTGGGAGTGCAGAAGCTGTATGTGTTCTTCGCCCTCATGCTTCTCATGCCACACTCAAAGAAGCATGAGTTGGAAGAATACTGGTCCATGGACCCCTTACTACCCTCACCCACCTTCAATAAGTACATGGGAAGAGATCGCATCCGGAACATCATGGGAAACCTGCACTTTGCCGACAACGATGTACCTTCCCAAACCGACCCACTCTGGAAGATCCGGGAAATTCTGAGCAGAATGAAGTAACCCACATGGAAAAGCCAAACTTCTCGCTGACATTTTTTCAACAAACTCAACCCTAAGTACAGAAAATCACAATATTCCTGTACTTGATTTTGATTCCCCTCAAATAACCCCTTTCAAGATACACACAAGACACGTACAAGCCGTATTACAGAATCTCTCAGTGGACAAAGCTACTGGTTCAGATGAAATCCCTTCAATATAGTACTTAAAAATTGCTCCCCAGTGTTGGCTCCTGTACTGGCAAAATTATTCTGCTTATGCATCTGTACCTAAAGTTTTCCAGCCTCTTGGAAAGAAGCAAATATTCATCCTGTTCCTAAAAAGGAGGCCACTTCTGATCCATCAAACTATAGATCAGTGATTCTCAAACGATGGGTCGCGATCCAAAGGTGGGTCGCGAGAGGAAATTTGATGGGTTGCAGGGACATAGAATAGGCCTAATTGATTCAATGTATTTTATTTGCGTAATATAAATTGTAATTATCCTTATTACACTATTAGCATATAATAACTACGATAGGGTGTATACTGGTTACTCTCTCTCTCTCTCTCTGTTTGATACTTTTACCCTATGGCTCTCGAAGTCTGGAAGTATTCCAGATTGGGTCACCCACTAAAAAGTTTGAGAATCGCTGCTATAGACCAATCGCTATAATTTCGGTTTTCGGTAAAGTTTTTGAGAGACAATAACAAACAACCACATAATCAAGCACCTTGAATTCAGTAAATTAATCAATGATCAGCAGTACCGATTTAGACAAGAACGTTCAACTGTGGACATTGTTTGCCTTCTTACCTATCAGATTAACAAAACAATAGACCAACGTGGTGAAACAGACACAATAGCACTTGATATTTCAAAAGCATTTGACATAGTATGGCACCGGGCCTTATTGTCTAAGATGTCACACTATGGCCTTGCATCACTGGTTCCTCTAATTTCTTACCTTCATAATAGAAAAATACGGGTCATGGAAGATGGAATTTATTCCCAGTTCATTCCATAAATGCTGTCGTACCTCAAGGATCAGTTTTGGCCCCAACCCTCTCTCTCATTCATACAAATGACCTCATATCTGTCACTCACAACCCAATACACTCTTATGCTGATGACTCGACACTTCATAGTTCTTTCACATTTAGTACCCCCTTTGCACAATCTGATATTGTAAAATCCCAAATAATTTATCTGAACCAGGACCTTTCTAAAATTAATCAATGGGAACAAACAAATCTGGTCTCATTTAATGCTCAGAAAACTAAATACATTAATTTCTCCAACAGAAAGAATCCCTCAGACTCCCACATAATTTTAAACGATGCCAGTATTCCCATATCCACTACAGTTGATATCCTAGGTGTTACTCTAAACCCCAACCTAAGCTGGACAGCTTATGTTAAATCCCTTGCTAAAAATGCTTCTAAAAAAAAAAAATAAATAAATAAAAAACGGGACTTCTGTACAGAATTCTTGAATTCTTCACTGACGATCAGTTGGCGACAATATACAAAAGTCATGTGTGTTCTCAGATTGAATATTGTTCTCCAGTGTGGAGTGGATGTGGAGCGGTTGCATTTGAGGCAGTTGGACAAAATTCAAAATAAATCCATTAGATTAATCAATAATCCTTCCATTACGCAGGACCTTCCTCTATTATCAGTATGCAGAGATGTTGCCTTTTTAGCGTTTACCGATATTTTTACCGTAAGTGCTCTGACGAACTTGCTTCAATTGTGCCTTCCCTTCACATTTTCTCCCGAATTACTCGGGCAGGTGGGAGCGTCCATGAACTCACACTCTCTCCCCCGCAATGCAGAAACTCTGCTTAACAAAATTCACTTATCCTCAGAACAACTGCTCTCTGGAATTCACTTCCTGGGAGTTGCTTCCCACAAACTTTTAAATCCACTTTTATTTAAATCCAATTGTTACAAATATTTCATGAATGGAGGATGCCTTTAGGCATATGGACTTTTTTTTTTTTCCTTTGTTTTTCCTTCCTCCATTCGTTGTCTCTTTAAAAAAAAATTCCCTGGCTCCATTGCTTTGTTACAGAGGCACAGGAACAGAACGCATAATTGATATATAATCTCATATCAGATATAACAACTATTGGTATTCTTTAGTCTTCACGTAACACAAAATATGTTAAGGTTGCAGGGAGTACCAGGTATCACAGTACGAGTGCTATCGGTAACAGAAGTCGTGTCGTCTTGCCTGCTTTTTTCTTCACAGACTTTGAATATCATTATCGTGAATCCAAAGCAAGCGACACTGCTAACACTGATATGTGGCCAAATAAAGTAAACATTGTCAGTTTCAGTGCATATTACTTCTCTTGCAAAATCTGCTTCCAAGAAATTAGTTGTTGATTTCATCTATCTGTCTATCTATATACCTAGGCTGCTTCCCCCAAGGAAAGGGAGGTAGCCGAGACAGGACGACACACTCACCATTTACTCATCCATTCAAACACATTCATTCGCATCTTAGCCCCAAAGGGGAGAACGGACAGATCATCGCCCGCACCACACCGCACAAAGGTCAACTGCGCAATGCAATCAGTGACATCCACAGCAGAGCTGGTTTACCCCTGCCACATTATAACAGACCCATCCCCTTACCCGCACCTGACCTGACTAGCTGATCAGACCAAATGCGGGAGAATATCCCCTCAGGGCTGTGTCATCACTTATTCATTTACAATTTCTCTCCATTTATTTCTGTCACGCACAGCCACTCTTCCTTGCTCAACAGACATCCCTCTCGCATCCAGCGCTCTCTTCACACTGTCCATCCATCCTATTCGTGATCTTCCTCTCAGCCTTACACCTTTCACATCAGATCTAGTTATCCTTTTCACCAATCGCTCATTATCCATTCTCTCCATATGCCCAAACCATCGCAACACCCTCCGCTCAACTCTACCAGCTATCTCCCGAACAACTCCAGTTCTCCTTCGCACTTCATCATTTCGCACTCGATCCATATGCGTCACTCCACACATACTCCTCAGACACCTCATCTCCATTACATTCAAACTTTTCCTCTCTGCTACATCCATATTCCATGTTTCAGCCCCATATAACGCAGTCGGTACCACAACACCCTCATACAGCCTTCTCTTTACATCCACTCTAAGCGAACAACATCTAAACACTTTTTTCATTCCCTCCAGCACCTTTCCTACTTCATTTATTCTAAACTTCACTTCTGCATCTATTCTTCCATCCACAGCAACATGTGACCCTAGATATTTAAAACATTCTACCTCCTCAAGCAACTCGCCATTCAAAACTATATTCATCCCCCTACCATCTACCAACCTCACACACATCATCACTTTACTCCTATTCTCATTTACTTTCAATTTCCTCCTTTCACACACCTTTCCAAACTCCTGTACCAACTGTCTCAATCTCTCCTCTGAATCAGCCACAAGTGCAGTATCATCTGCAAACAGCAGCTGCTTCAGATTCCATTCTCCACCATCAACATTCACCAGACTCAGACCTCCACCTAAAACTCTTGCATTCACCTCCCTACAACACCATCCATATAAATATTAAACAACCAAGGCCACATCACACATCCCTGTCGCAGCCCCACTCTCACGGGAAACCAATCACTCACAGCATTTCCCACTCTTACACACGCTTTACTATTTACATAAAAACTTTTCACCCCTTTTAGTAACCTACCATCAAGTCCATACAATCTTAAAACAGTCCACAAAGCCTCCCTATCAATTCTATCATACGCTTTCTCTAAATCCGTGAATGCCCAAAACACATCCTTGCCTTTCGCTAAATACTTTTCACACACTTGTCTCACAGCAAACACCTGATCCATGCATCCCCTTCCTCTCCTAAAGCCACACTGCTCATCACCAATCACTCCCTCTGTACCCTCTCTAACTCTCATAATTAACACTCTACCATAAACCTTACCTACAACACTCAACTGACTTATACCCCTAAAGCTATTGCATTCATACTTATCACCCTTGCCTTTATACAACGGGACCACGCAAGCACTTGCCCAGTCAATTGGCACCATACCTTTCACAAAGCACACATTCAACAATCTTACTAACCAGTCAACAATAGTCACTTCACCACCCTTCAGGCATTCCACAGCACACCCATCCATACCTGCAGCTTTCCCTGTTTTCATCTCCTTTACTGCCTTCTCCACTTCCTCCTTCGTGATCAAGGAATCATTCAACTCTCCCAACACATTTATTCCTTGCAACCTTCCATCCACCACAGTCTCAACCACCCTTTCCTCCTCTACATTTAACAATCTTTCAAAATACTCCGTCCATCTCTTCCTTACTGCATCCATCTCAATTAACATCCTTCCATCCTCTGCTTTTACTCGTTCTTCCTTTCCAGACTCTCCCTTTCGCACCCTTTTCACCTCCTTCCAAAACATTTTCTTATTCTGTTGAAAATTCTCTCTCAGTTGCCTACCCCACCTCTCATCTGCTGCAACTTTAGCATCACGCACAGCCTTCTCGCCCTATTCCTGTTTTCCTTATACCTTTCATATGGCATCTCATCCTTCCTCTGCAGCCACACTTCATATGCACGTCTCTTCTCAGCCACAGCCATACTTACTTCCTCGCACCACCATTCACTTTCTTTTCTTACACCACCACTCACACGTCTCACACCACACACCTCTTCTGCATGCCCCACCACAGCACTTTTAAACAACTGCCATTCCTCCTCCACACTGCCATTTTCCTAATCTTTCACTGTGTTCCACTCATCTTTCAATTTCTCGTGATACTCTATCATTTTCTCTCTTTTATCAAACTCACTCACTTTCAAAACCTCCCTGCCACACCTAACCCTCCTAGCTCTCACCTATCTCTTACCTATGCTTAACTTTCCCTCCACCAGGTAGTGGTCAGACATACCTCCACCCTCCCCTTTCAGAACTTTCACATCCAACAATCTTCCTATTACATTCCTAGACACAACCACATAGTCCATCAAAGCTCTATCAACAACCCTTCCACCCTCCTGTCTCACCCATGTATATTTATAATTATCTTTCTTCTCAAACAGCGTATTTCCAATCACCATGTCTCGCTCAACACACATCTCTATCATTCGTTCCCCACATTTCTTCCAAGCACACCATGCATACCAACTACACCTTCAACTGCTACATTTCCCACTCTGGCATTCAAATCTCCCATCATTACCACATTCACATTCGCTCCAAAACTCTGCAGACACTCATCAACATCATTCCAGAAAGACCCCCTCTCTTCTTCATCCCTTTCACTACCAGGCCCATATGCACTCACAAACACCCACAACTCACGTTAAAATTTCGCTTTCACCCACATCAGTCTCGATGACACCTCCTTCCATTCAGTCACACACTGCTGTACTTCCGGACTCACTAACAAGGCCACACCTTCTCTTGCCCTTCCTCTATCAACACCTGACACTCTTCCATTCACACTTCCAAACATAAGACTCACCCTTCCCTTTCATCTTCGTTTCACTCAAAGCTAACACATCCAACTTTCTTCTCACAAACATTCTCCCAATCTCCTCCCTTTTAGCCTGAATCGTACTACGTCCATGCACATTCATAGACCCAATCTTCAGGGTACGGGGACAACTCCATCCCCCATCCCTTTCTCTGGCCTGTCTCTTTTTAGGAACTAAAAAACAGAGGAGGGGGTCCCTAGTCCCCTCATCCCGCCCCTTTTAGTTGCCTTTTACGACACGCAGGGAATACGGTGGCAGTATTCTTCCTAACACAACCTGGCTGCAGAGTAGTAGTACCACCCCATAGTGCGGCCAGATTGTGTCCCCTCCCCCCACAGGGGTTTTTATTCATCTCTGTGTAGAGTACAACTCTTATGTGTGGGGAGCCTCCCCACATGCAGGTGTTCGCAACAGGGTGGAGTAAAAGGTTTTCGTCTTGTTAACTCTCCTCTTACTGGCTTCCTTCAACATCTGTCTCTTCGTCGCACTGTTACAGCTTTATCTCTTTTCTATCGCTACTTCAATGGCCATTGGTCCTCTGAACTGTATGCTTGTATCCCTCTACCACTACGGCGGGAGCATATCGCCCATCTAGCAACAGACTCTCATCCTTTTTCTGTCCAACTCACTAATGCTAGAGTTAACTGCTACTCCCAGTCCTTCACATATGCAACAGGCCAACTTTGGAACTTTCTTCCTCTGTGTGTATTTCCTACTGTCTATGGCCTCCTGTGTCAAACGCAGTGTGTCTAAGCATCTCGAATTGAATGGATCTTGAAGTTGGCTCTCTTTTATCTTGTTTGCATTTTTTCTTAGAGGGAGCAATCTTGCGGGCTTCTTGCCTTTGGGTTCTTGTTTCTTCAATTAAAAAAAAATCACGAGGTTATTTTCAAACTCCATGGAAAGAGAAACAAGGAGGGAGACAGTGCTTATGTTGCCGATAGTAACATGATGATCAAAAGTTAACCAACTATAGCCTCCCTGCTGTGGTGATGAAAGGTGTTACATCAGTAGGGGAGGTACGGATGACCCGGGTTTCAATGGCATCAAGCACAGTACATATGGGGCCCGTGAACAAAAAAGCTTGAGAAACCCAACTTTATGCATACAGACTAATGGGCCTTCACTATTTAAGTGCAAAGTTACAAACTAAGCCTTGCTAACCTTAATGGAAGCAGCGAAGTCAGGTCGCAAACATTCTGATTTGGTTCTTCTTCAGTCTTCTTTCTCTCTTTCTTCACCAATCATAACTCCAAAACGAAAAGGAGTATACGAGCATTTGACGTACCAAAACGCTTTATCGTAACCGTGATGTTTCCCACGTGTTTACAAAAGCATACACAACTATGAAACACCAGGTACAACAAAAACATTGTATAGCACTCAGACGTCCTCTTAGACAAAAAAAAAATAATAATAATAACGAATTCGTGTTGCCCCACTGAACGTTGTGCCAACAAAGGAAAAAAAAAGATCATGGTGGGACATTTACTGATGTCCCACCATGAGCAACAATTCCATAGGAAAAATTAGTCCATAGATAGAAATAAGTCTATTAGAAACAATAGGTTCAATGAGAAATAGTAGGTGCCTAGGGAAAGCTGTCCCATGGGTAAAGCTGATCCATAGAGCAAATTGGTCCATGGGAAGAATAGGTTCATTAGGTAACATTGGTCCAAGGGTGAAAATAGGTCCAATGGGGAAAATATGACAGGTTTATGTGGGAAATAGACCCAAGGAGGAAGATAAATCAATGGGGAAAATAGGTCCACTGGGGAAAAATAGGTCAATGTGGGAAAGTAGATCCACTGGGGAAATTGGCCGAGTCATGATCCGATCCCTGGAGGGAAACAGGTAGGTAGGGGTTGCCACCTATGGGGTGTGGCCAGAGATGCGTTTATGTGCTGGCGGTATGTAATATGTATTTGTCAGCTAGCATCCCTAGAAAAATGAAAAACTAGAAAATGAAACTGCCATACAGTAGACAGAGTGCTTCCCGGATGGATCCTAGTGTTTCTGCTTAGTTTTCACCGGCGTGTAGGCAGACATTTGGAGAAATTTTCTGCACTTCATTGCAAAGCACAGGATGAGTTTAGGATGCTAACAACTACATTGGCAGGTGCGTTACACATTTCTCTTAAATTTGGGGAGGAAAAAAATCGATTTTCGATATTTGGAAAACTGGTGCCTGGGCCGGCCACTGGAACCCCCCAAATTCCAGACCCATGGCCAATGAGGAATTTCAATCCCCCACCCAACCCAGGGCCTTTGACCGATTTTAATGAAAAACAATAGGCCTCCAGGGTCTGTGGATATCTACCTTTGGAACTTTTTTTCAGAACAACTGACACAAAATTGTGATCTGTAGAGAGCAGACAAACTAAACAGACCAATCGACAGACAGATGAAACAGCCATAGGCAGAGTGCTTGCTGGATGGATTCGATTGTGTCTGACTTTAGACACTGCCTCTATGTGTCTATAAAAATTTCATAAAAATCTATTGAGAATTGACGGATATGAATTTTTGAAATTTTGCCCCATGTTAAAGATAAGGATTCAATCCCTCGCCCAGCCAGGCCAATATTGATGAAAAGAAAATAGGCTTCCAAGGTTTATGGATATCTACCTAATTTTTTTTTTAATTCAGAAATATTGGCACAAAACAGTGACCTGTAGAGTGCAGGCAAACAAACAAATAAACAGACAGACAAACATATGGAACTGACCAACATGCTTGCTGAATCGAAAGATTTCAGCAAGCAACAAACATATGGAACTGACCAACATACTTGCTGAATCGAAAGATTTCAGCAAGCAACAAACATATGGAAGTGACCAACATGCTTGCCAGATCTTTTGATTCTGGCAAGCAATGAAACTGCCATAGGCAGAGCGCTTGCCTGATGGATCCGTGTCAGCATAGTTTTCACCGGCTTGTAGGCAGTCACGTCTTTGCTTAGTTTTCACCGGCGTGTATGTAGGCTAGTCATTTTGCGAATTTTTTCACGCTTCATTGTGAAGTGCGTGATGGGTTTAGGACCGTGATTCTCAAACTATGGGTCACGACCCAAAGGTGGGTTGCGAGAGGAATTTTGATGGGTTTGCAGGGACATAGAGTAGGCCTAATGCTTTCAATGTATTTTAATTGAAATTGTAATAATCCTTATTACACTATTAGCACATTCATAATAACTGTGACAGGCTATATACCGGTTACTCTCTCTCTCTCTCTCTCTCTCTCTCTCTCTCTCTACCCTGTGGGTCGTGAAGTCTCGAAATATTCCAAATAGGGTCACACACTAGAAAGTATGAGAACCGTTGGTTTAGGAAGTTAAAAATTGCACTGCCAGGTGTGCCAGATGTCTCTCTTCAATTTGATAAGAAAAAAAAATCGGTTTTCGAAATTTGAAAAAATGGTGTCTGGGCCGGCCACTGGGTCCCGACAATTTCCGGACCCACGGCCATTGAGGGCTTTCAGTCTCCCACCCAACCCAGGGCTTTACTGTGACCAGCAGAGTGCAGACAAACAAGCAAATAGACAAACAAACATACGGAACTGACCAACATGCTTGCCGAATCGTTCGATTCCGGCAAACAACAAGCATTTGATTCCGAAAGGTTCGTTGAGATGTAAGGAAGAAAAAAAGGGCCAAAACAAGAAGTATAAATATCAGAGAAAGAAGACATAATTTGAGATGGGATGAGATTCAGAGTTCTTTACCCATTACAATATTCCACCAGCTACAAACGGCATCCTCATACCATCATATATTTCAGTCAGTTCTCCCAGGTCTAAGATGCTTTTTCTTACTCACACTTATGACAGTTTTGCCAACAATCTTCCTTCCATCATATGTTCAGATAATAACCTGCGTCAAAAGTGGAGTCAAACGACTGGGAATCCACGGAGGGGCGACTTTAGGAAAATTTTATGCTAGAGTCGACGGACGGCCTTGACGTGTGGCGCGGCGAGTATGAAAGAGAAAATTGCTATTTTTTCATCTTGCATAAGCCAGGAAAGATGTCCAGCAAGCAATTTATTGCGCTCCGTTAAGCTACATCGTGCTAGGACATATGATGAATTTAAAACTGAATTTCTGAAGAAATTTTCTGGAGGTATGAACTTCTTGCCAGGTATAATTCCAGAATTACATAAAATTGTAGATCTTGTAAGGGAGCACACTACAAACCATGTGATCACTAAAATATCCTGCCTCTACAAGCAAATACAAAGTCGCTGCTTTATGACACAAAGTCATTTATGACATTTGGTAGCAGCGAACGTATACGAACCTCGTCTACGAATCAACATTAAATTCCTACAAAATATCAAGATTGAAAACAACCAACAACATCAGCTCCTGACAGTATTCTCTCCATCCTGCCCCCTCCGTCTCCCAGATCATTACGCTGATGCAGAGGTCAAGAGATCACTCGACGCCTTGCAAGTAGCTTAACGACAAACCAGCAAATCTGCGGACATCGTCTCCGAATTAAAAGCAAATTTCTACAAAAGCAACCGAGACTAC
Organism: Coenobita brevimanus; assembly: GCF_032717465.1. Lineage (NCBI taxonomy): Eukaryota > Metazoa > Arthropoda > Malacostraca > Decapoda > Coenobitidae > Coenobita > Coenobita brevimanus. The sequence continues at coordinate 23,423,075 of NC_137013.1, read as the reverse complement.
AAGATTAGCTTCAGCTCTACATTGAATCCTACAAAATACAGTCTACAGTGCAAATAGTCTACAAAGTCTACAGCCATCTACAATCAACTACAGCCATCTACAATCAACTACAATTAACAACTCTACGTCGTCTGTATAATCTTCTACACGCACCTACAAGTAGCGGCAGTCTTCATTCTACAACGAGTAAATCACTAGAGAAAAGGACCAAGAATACATCAAGAAATAAGGGAAACAAACAAACAAACAAACGAAGAGTGAGAGACGACTCACAACTCATAACCACCATACCTCACCCTCCTCTCTCTGCTACATCCACCCAACCCCCACCGCTTACGCAGATGTGAAGAGGTCAGGACGACGAAGCAAACACCAAGTCCATATTCACAACTCATCTTACTCACTCGTCTTCACTCAAGTTACTCATCGCTACTCAATCACTCACCACAGCTACCAGTGTGGGAAGCCGACGTCACCATGTGCTGAGACGACAACACGTTAATCAACCCGCGAAGGACAACGCTATCACCACGTGCAACACCACTCACACCATTTTCCTCCACGGTAAAAATTAGTGAGTTACATAGTTACTTCATTCATACAATACACAGTGATAGACAATAAGCTTCTGCACAAACATATAAAACGTGCTGTATAGTTACAGCTTAAATACACATACTTACTTCAATTATCTTCATAATTCAATCATTAAATACTTGCACCAACATTAAACATTCTACACAGTATATATTCATTCATTTATTATAACATTTATTTACTGCCAAAGAGTGTTACCATTTATACCTACATAAAATACGTGTTTCATATATACAACTATACATTAGTACATCTACAAGTGATAAAGAAAATATACCATCACAGTTACTCAGTGAGCGATTAAAAGAACTGTATTTAACATTTATTAATTAAAGCTACCTAGTGGAAACATATAAATTAAGTTACAAGGTAAACTAGAAAAAAAAAAAAATGGCCAACACAAATGCCATTAGCAAGAGTGAACATCTTCAACACAATCGTGAAGACAATGATTTCCACACAGTGCTGACACACATATTACCCACGATAGGTACAGGTGAACAACAAATCAGTGTCTATAGTTAATACTGTATATAGTGTATATGTTTTTTTACATAAAATAACAAAATATGGGACTATGTAATATCATTTTCAATAATATTTGTGTAATATAAACTAAACTTTAAAAAAGTATCCCAAGGAAATTAGCCAGTAATTATGTAACCATGAACAACATGAAAAAAAAAAAAAAAAAGTGTACACAAGCAAAGAGAAACAAACTATAGAAAATCAATACATACAAAACAAAAAAAAGAAAGAAAAAAAAAAAAGTAAGAAAGAAAAAAGAGAAATAAAGTAAGATCACATAACAAACAAATGAAAATAAGTGTAAGTGTTACTACATATGCCAAAATACCACATAAACTACAAACAAAAAAGCAAATTGTGTCTCCACAAACAAGTGGCATGGCACATCATCACTATCATCGACCGCAGCATATGTTAGGACTGCAGTTATTACAATTATGTTACTCCATATTACAATTATGTACCTACAAACGATATGTAACAATTATGTAACGACAAACGATTGCATTATGTTACACTTTGCCAATTATGTAACAGTTGCATTAACAAGATGTAACTTTTATGTAACTTTAAATACAATTATGTAACTACAATCGATATGTAACAATTATGTAACGACAAACGATTGCATTATGTTACAATTATTACAATTATGTACCTACAAATGATATGTAACAATTATGTAACGACAAACGATTGCATTATGTTACACTTTGCCAATTAACAGTTGCATTAACAAAATGTAACTACAATTATAAGGCCAACACAATTATGCATTAACACAATATAAGTCATACAATTATAGCACAATTCTGTATTACCAGTATCATCATACAAGTTAGGTGAAATATTAGACATTACTAAAGCGATAACTCAAATATGTAATGTATAACTTAGCAGTATTACCATTGCACAATTATATGCGTACGTCTGTTGTACATGCACGTCTTACAAGTGTTATACAACAACCATTGCATTTATTCAAATATGTATACAACTTATTTAAAATGTAATATTACTGAATAATCACTATTTACTATGAATAATATATGTATACAATATTCATACAATTATGTTACTTTACAATATTATGTATTTCACTTAATTAACTTATAAGTTCATTATAATGTGTATGTAGTATGTATTAATATGTTATAACTATTAAATGTCGATGGTACGCCATTTTTGCGCGCCCGAGCAATGTGGTAGGTCTCCATATTATAATTGCAAACCATAATAGATAGATAGATAAATAGATAGATAGAGAGACAGATAGAAGCAGGAAGTCAAATGATGAGAAGGTGTTGTGTCTGCGAGAATCGAGCAATGCTAAACATGCTTACACTGAGGAAAGCTGACGACAGCGGCCAGTAAGGAGATGATGCAGTTAGCTGTCAGCAGTCCTCTCGTGAACAAAGACCCACGAGGAACACACGTGACACACCCCTGCTACACCAGAATTTAGGAAAGAGAGCTCAGATCTAGATTAGCCACCGAACAGGCTAGACAGAAGGAGACAAGCGACCCTAGAGAGAGGTCGAGACGGAGATTAGCCTTAGAACAGAAAGAGAGAGAGATAGCGAGACAGGGAGGTAGCTACCCGGGACTTATACTCTTATACCTGTTTAATATTTCCAAGACAAATAAAAATAGTCCCATACTATTCTTTACCTCTCCCGTCACTACATGACATCTGGTGGGGAAACTACTACAAGATATAAAAGCCGCTCGACCACAAGTCTAAAATATACTTCTCTACAAGTAACTACAAAGGCTTTATGACACGGGTGGGTGGTATCATCGATGACCTTGGAGACTTTGTACCATCCTTTACGTTGAAATTTCTTGTCCATATTAAACATTTATATTCTCTCTTATGTTTCACGTACATTTCTAGTTCTGCCACAACTTTTCTGATGATAGGTGGTGGCAACCATCATCCATTCACTGGATGTAAAGCTGCCTACTTCTTCCTTTGCCGTCATTTTTTTCTATTTCTCCCATCTTTCTTGTTGCTTTTATTACTCCTCTTTCCACCCCAGGAGACTGTACACTTAGTGACAAACCCAGTGGTTTCCTCTAAACCTGGAAGCAATTTATGACGCAGAGTAGTAACCATACGACCAGATAACGAGGAGATGTGGAAAATACTATGATGTCACTGTTAACAAGGTGGAGAGGCGCAAATGCGGCGTCCACCTACGAACCAAACCTCCACACTCTTCCCTACTCCTTTCTGTGGCAAGACTTGTCTGCCACAAGGGAACACTGGTTCATTGCATGGAACAGCCCGACAGGGGGGAATGCTTGCCTGCAGCTGATGGCTCGGCTCAGCCAGACAGACCGGGACCGCTCAGCAATAATAATACAGTTTCAGTAACGTAAAAGATAATAAAAGTATGTAATGTATAAAATGTACCTCTGAGGAAGTTCTGTTTTGTTTACCAAAACAAACAAACAAACAAAAAGGCTAGAAAAACCTGAAAACAAGAGAACCAAGGTCAAGATCTGTTCATTTCATGATGCCTGGGCACAATGCCTTTAAAAGATTGAGCATCATTAGCAGATGGAAATGCAGATGGAGGAAAATGGTTCCAGGGCTAATGTTGTATGCATGAATGACTGAGTGTATCGGTTATATCTTGCATGAGACAGTAGGACGCAAAAAAATGAACTTAATGCACTCGCCGTTATGGAGGAGGGATGCAGAAGTGCAGTTTTACTGTAATAACGAGAGTAAAGAGATAAGGATGCAATGGTTCGGTGACGAGAGAGAGGTTGAAAGGAATCAATAAGAGGAGGGAGTTCATAAGGCAAACAGCATTTTACGGTACTGTATTTAGATGAGGTTCATTGGGGAGCCCCTCCCCCCACTGATTAGAGTTGTACTCCATACTGGAGCGAATAAGACTCCTGTACAAAGTCAATAGCTGTACAGGGATAAAGAAAGCATGGAGGCAGTTAAGTAAACCCAATCCCCTAAAAGAGGTTTTTGCAAGAGAGGTAATGTGATCTTTCAATGATAGATCTCGAGAGAAAAGAAAAAGGACACTGTAAAAAAAATAACTGGGCTGTATCTTGCAGAGTATCAAAATAGTGCTTTGGAAGATTGGGAGGGGGGGGGGGTTCAAAGATGTAGAATTTAGTTCTTGGTGCACTAAAATAACAAAAATTCGTTTTCCTCATTCAGACATAATAACTAGGTCAGAATGATGTGTGCCCTTGCCGCATCATATGCCTGCTGACGTAAGCTAACTACCCTCATGAATGATTACGAGCGAAGACTAAGTCCTCGCAAGTCTCTCGTCAAGTAATGGCATTTTCTCACATATGAGGGGCCCAACCCAGCCTGGCCCGAAGCCTTTGAGAAGCTTATATCTCAGCAACCACAGGGCCGATCGCTGCGTGGTTTGCACCATATGATAGCCCAATTCTTTATGATTTGTTTTTGACATGTTTCATCACACCCAGGCAGTGCATGTGGCACGTGACACTCGCCAAGTGCAAGATGTCGGAAATCTTCAAATGAGGGCCACAGGCCAGACAGTTTGTCGTATAGGCATGAAACTTGGTATGTGGATAGCCATCAATATATTCTTGGCATCCTCGGGACGTAAGTAGACATTTTAATGCTTTTGGATTTAAATGGCCTTGCTCATACCTCGCTGACAAAGGCGTTTTACTGGTCTGAGGAAAGGGTGGAAATGTGAAGGATGGAGTCACAAGCACATGAGTGGATAAGGCCAAATGTGCAACTCAGAAGATCGGTTATGAATAGAAGAAAGTTAGTGTCTGGTGACAGGACAGAACACAAAAGTTGATAGCCTGGTGACAAGACAGAATCCTGGGGAACATCACTGTTCATAACTTTCGAAGAAGAACAGTAACCATCTACCAAAGAAGTTATAAATCGACCAGGAAGAAAGCAGATGATGAAGGCACAGACTGAGGGACAGAAACCATAACAGCGCGCTTTAATCATTATTTCTGCCGAACTCGGTCGAAAGTCTTTTATACGATTAGTGCAATGGTAAAGGTTTCACCCAAGTTCCACAAGGAGGATAAACAAGTGTCAGAGAGTCATCATCATCATCATCATCATCATCATCCGGACCTCCTTTCCCGCCCTAGGGCAGGGTGTGGATGTCAGAGAAGAAGGTGAAAATATTCCCAATGGAGTGTCGTCTAGGGGTATCACACGGTACCTGAAATCATGGTTTGTCGATGGAACGTGTTCCTGGTTTGCTGGAACCAGGCACACCCTCTATCACACACGTTCCTCGAACGCCGCCGACGGTCGGCAAAAATGTAAACAAAGCACACCGGAGTCTGTCCCACCATCTCACGCGAGTCACACGTATCAGACGCAACATGGCTTTCCTTGAATTTGCTGAGGGAAGAGTGATTGCTGCATTGGCTCTTGCAGTGGTGACACTTGAGAAGAAAGGAGCGGCGGTGGCCAAAACCACAAGAAGGCGGCTCCGTAGCCGCCTTCTCATGACAAGGGAATGGCCTTATTTTTTCAATGAGGACGATTTCAGCAGCCCTTTTTCCATACTATCTGCCCAGATGCCATCATATCTGTAGTGTTGAATGAACGGCGAGAGACATACAATACTCCTTCACCCAGCATGGTGTGCTGTATCCGCTACCCAGTGTAAACAACAATTATCGACATCGTTATTTCACCCGTGCATGATAAAAAGGTTATTTAAGTTCTGATAATTAATAATATATATATATTGGAAAGTAATAGGGATTCTAGGAGGGAACTATAACTTTTAAAAAATAAACAAAATACTGCAGTATAGCCTCCAAGTTCCCCATTCAGCTCGCTCTGGTAACAGAGAAAACGTTTGGTACCAGAAATCGTCAACAGGAATGGATTTGAACCGAATCCAGTTTTTCCCACGAAATCCTCGGCGGCTACCACGGTTTCGTGAGCGGTTACCACGATTTCCTCGGCAAAACATTATTTCAGGTACCGTGTGATACCTCCTTTACGCCGAACTCATACTGTCGGTCAGAGAGATGTTTACGAGAGGATAGTCAGAGGGCTGGAAACAGTCAGAGGGTTGGGAACAGTCAGAGGGTTGGGAACAGTCAGAGGGTGGGAACAGTCACCGTTCTTCAGATCCTGCTGAGTGAGGCCAAACTTCCAGCAAGATGGAAAGGCACAAAGTGATAGACAAAAGCGATAAGGCTTACCTAGGCAGGCTGGTTGTTAGTACGGAAGCTCAGTTCTTTCAGAAGGGACGCCATCAGGGTGGTACTTGTGCTTGTACTGAGATTAGTGAGGGAAGGAAGTACACCTTATGAATATATTTTAATATCTAGCATGCGGAAGTCAGAGAAGGAGGCAATGGAGGGACAGCACTATACTCCGTTTTTATTTATCGAGGCGAACATGAACTTGAGAGATTGGTGATTATTGCCTGAATGCAACATTACTTCATAATCTAGTATTATTAACTGACAACAAATATCTGAGGGGGAAATTAGGGCTAGTAAATATTTTTTGAACATGTTGCATACAGCCAGTCATCATCAACCTGTCAAGTGCATCTTCGCCTCAATAAAAAAAAATGGAGTATAGTATCATTCAAGGTGGAATTAAAGGAAAATTTTCAAGCAAAAAGTTCTGCTTTCTCAGAAGAAGAAACAACTACAGAGCCAACAGAACGAGAGAGATTAGGGGAAGATGAAGAGATAAAGCCATGTGAAAGGTTTGGGGCAAAGTTTCAGAGTGAACAAGGAGACTTTGAGTTACAGAATTCAGAGCATCTGAAACGAAGGAAATTATTTTTAGTAACACGGAAAACAGATTTAGCACGACGAGAAGCGGTGTTCACCAGAGATGAAATCAGAGATCAGGAGAGGCTACGAACACTGCACAAAAGAAAAGTGTCACACATAAACCTATGACATCTCATTTGTTTGTCAACCGGAGAAAGGCTGATGGTATGAGGTATTTCTCGGGAAAATGGAGGGGAGAAACTTCAAGGATGGGTGTTCAGATGCAATTAAAAAAAAATATATAACAGGAGTTATTTCCATTCATCTGTCATCTAATCTTTTCCTTCCTCATCAGCAATGTTAGGGGCCCGGGGCTAGGCTACTCAGTCTCGACATTAAAGGGAAGGGTAACCAGCTTCATTCAACCCTAAGTGGCATTATGTGAGGAATATAACCTCGCCTCAGAATACCACCAGGTGTCATATTTTAGTTATGTAGTTATACCACCCAGAGTAGACATTGGCTTCATGGGCTAGAATAAATAATTTGGCTTGTCCTCCAGTGCAAAGTTGCCTCTTGGCAACACCAAGCGAATGAATGGATAGTGGGTGCTCTAACCTCCAACTTCAAAAAGCCAAAACCAAAAAGGAGCCCTCGGCCACTGCAACACCCGCAGTCCGCACCCACCAATTGGTCTAAGGGCTGGGCATCTGATATTCCCCTGTGACATGGACCTTTGACCTGTTACTCTCAAAATCGAATTACATCCTTCTTGCCTGTCCATAACCCTTCCATCAACTTTGGCTCAAATCAAATGAGCATGGTTCAAGTTTACCTTGCCATGTAACCTTGACACTTGACCCCATCCTGTGCCACTGACCTTTAATTTGTTTGTCTCAAAACAGAATCCTTTTATCTTTGCCTTACCTTCAACATTTCCACAAAGTTTAGTTTAAATTGGAGAAAATGTCAAGTTGATTTTGCTATGTGACTTGACCTTTGACCTTGTAGGTTGTTCCCCAAAACAATAGGACATTCCTTTGGCTAATTCTCAACCCTTCCACCAAGTTTGGTCCAAATCGGATAGAAACTAATTTTGCTCAAAGAAATACTCGAGTCGAATTTTCAGTTTGCCCTGTGACCTTGATCTTTGATTACTCTCAACATTGACTCTCCCCTTTCTTGTTGTACATTCAGTCCTTTCACAAAGTTTGGTCTACATCAAACAAATACTATCAAAGTTAACTTGTTAGGTCAAATTTTGACCTGATCCCCTTACCTCGATCTTTAACCTATTGTTCTTAAAAACAATCGGTTAACCCCATGGCTGGCATTCAACGTTTCCACCAAGTTTGGTTAAAATCTAATTAAAACTGCTCGAATAATTCTGTTCACACACACACACACACACACACACACACACAAACTTCCAGTAAATATAATACTTGCTGTCGCTTCGGGAATACGGATGTTAAAAATGAGGTAAGTATGTGATGTAAACTATGTATGTAGTTTGAGAAAAACATGAGATTTATCAGAAGTGTATGCTGGCCTACTTCTCGTGTTACTGAAACAATGAAAAAGGTCTGCAAAGGGAGATGGTCAGGAGTTCAGTTATTAGGGCTAGTGAAATAGGATCTCCAGTTCTCCCATCACCAGCTTGCCATCCATCCCAGGAGCATTACTGCCCCATTCGATTGGTGATACAGTCTCCTCCCTACGAAGTCTGCTGTGTCATCTACAATCATCCATCCATCCATCTTCCAATCTTATGTCGCCCCATGAGAAGCGTAGGAACACAACAAATCTGCGTGGACGAAGGTTGAGATCGGCGGATCTTTTATAACGTGAGGAAATAAGCAATATGGTGGAAAATAATGGGTCTGATTGAAATGTTTTATTTCTAGCCGGATCTAAGATATCTTAAGGCCTCATCCTTAGATATTTATTCTGTACATCACGTCTTCACAGTCTTCTTCCACATTAGTGATGCAAACATAGTGGCTATTAAGCGGATATCCATAACGTACAAAAGAGATGAAAAATCAGTCGCTAAAGAAGAGGCACTATGAAATCTGTGCCAACGAGAATACGGCTGGGTCCAGGTGGCATATCTCTTCTCGCTTTAGAAATTCTTTCACGTGGCGCAACGTACGTGCATCTCCAAATCTTAAATCTGTAAGTTGTACACAGACGCAGCCTAGCGAAGCTAACCAAACCGTGAAGCGATGGAATTGTGACTTAACCCTAGTAAGCCTGATATGTAGTTATTCTCTTAACATAATGGAAGGTTTGCAGAGAGGCGGTGGGTATTGATTGCCGTATGCGAAGACCCTTTGAGGAAATACCAAAAAACACCCTCCATGTACTTCCTATTTAGTGAGCCAGGATCTATCGACAGGGAAATGCAAAAGAACAGCAGAAGGTGCCACTACATTTGCCCCATCACTAGCAAAAGCTCGGTAACAGTTCCCTTCCAGTATTTTGTATTTTCTTCCACAATTTTCACTCCCTCCCGAGGGTCAGAGAAAACTTTTCGTGCTCACACTCTTCTGAAGTTTGTTTCATATTGCTGTCACATGAAAATATTTCATATATCAATTTCCATAGTCACAGTTGACAGGAACGTGTCAGTGAACTTTTATTGTGTTAGTACCTGACGCCTATATACATAAAACTGAAATCTCAAGAACGGCAGGCCCCAAATTATTATGGACAATGATGGAAAGGCCATGATTACTAGATGCGATCAGTGTGCATCTCGCATTTCAGTGAGTTCAGCAATGACTCTGATAGACGATACACTGTTTGACTGCTATTTATGGATTAGCAATCCCGCTTGAGCATTACATTTACTAAAAGGGTCACATGGAAGAAGGGTCTGAAATACTGTTTGGGGGATGGTTAGTTGTTATTATTATTATTATTATTATTATTAAAGCCTCCCACATCCCTGTGGGACGTTTTCTTGTTTTGTTAATATTATATTTCTTTTAACTGCCATATTTCAAAGGCTTTTTAACCTAGAGCCTTCAAGCTCGGTCATTTTAGTAGGATAGCTTTCCACTTCCTTTGGTCAAATATGGTGGCAATCCGTCAACCGGATCTCCGGATATTATCTGAAACAAAGAAAACTGAGTCAGCTACGCTGTCTCAAGAACCGCTTAAGCTAGAAAGCTAAAATTTTATTGCAATATAGCCTTAAGGCGGACACAGTGCGGGGAGGAGTATGTTTTTAATCAACTAATTATTCTAAGAGATCGCCTGGGGACAAAAATTGGGACTTTTCTGAATATTCTGTATGTCACCTAATTGTCCATGAAGGATTAAAGCTAGGGCCACCAAATTTGGTGAATTTATAGACTGTAATGACCTAAGGTGACTTGCTCAAGATCAGTGACCTTGACCTCACTTAAGGTAAAAACTGGGACTTTTCAGGATACTTCAGCTGTCACCTAATTCTCCATGATAGATTAAAGCAAGAGCCACCAAACTTGCTGAATTTATAGACTGTGATGACTTAAAGCGACGTGCACAAGATCAGTGACCTTGACCTTGCCTGGAGTAAATAATTGGGACTTTTCTGAATATTCCGGATGTCACCCAATTTCCCATGAAGGATTTAAGCTAGAGCCACCAAACTCAGTGGATTTAAAGAGTGTGATGATCCAAGGTGACATGTACAGGATCAAGTGACCTTGATCTCAAGGTTCCTTTATAGCTCGGCTTCTAGTAGGCAATGGCCGTGGAAGTTTTTTGTTATCAAAATTGTTCTTGGACAGTGTAATGGCGTTCTAGTTATCATTATTATTATGAGTATGAATGTACTAGCTTTAGGGGTATAAGTCTCTTGAGTGTTGTAGGTAAGGTGTATGGTGAAGTGTTAATTATGAGAGTTAGAGGGTAAGAGGAAGTCATTGGTGATGAGCAGTGTGGCTTTAGGGGAGGGAGGGGATGCGTGGATCATGTGTTTGCTGTTAGACAAGTGTGTGAAAAGTATTTAGCGAAAGGCAAGGATGTGTTTTGGGCATTCATGGATTTAGAGAAAGCTTATGATAGAACTGATAGGGAGGCTTTGTGGACTGTTTTAAGATCGTATGGACTTGATGGTAGGTTATTAAAAGGGGTGAAAAGTTTTCATGTAAATAGTAGAGGGTGTGTAAGAGTGGGAAATGCTGTGAGTGATTGGTTTCCCGTGAGAGTGGGGCTGCGACAGGGATGTGTGATGTCGCCTTGGTTGTTTAATATTTATATGGATGGTGTTGTAAGGGAAGTGCATGCAAGAGTTCTAGGTGGAGGTCTGAGTCTGGTGAATGTTGATGGTGGAGAGTGGAATCTGAAGCAGCTGCTGTTTCCAGATGATACTGAACTGGTGGCTAATTCAGAGGAGAGATTGAGACAGTTGGTAGAGGAGTTTGGAAGGCTGTGTGAAAGGAGGAAATTGAAAGTAAATGAGAATAAGAGTAAAATGATGAACTGTACAAGGTTGGTAGATGGTAGGGGGATGAATATAGCTTTGAATGGTGAGTTGCTTGAGGAGGTAGAGTGTTTTAAATATCTAGGGTCACATGTTGCTGTGGATGGAAGAAAAGATGCAGAAGTGAAGTTTAGAATGAATGAAGCTAGGAAAGGTGCTGGGAGGAATGAAGAAAGTGTTTTTTTTTTTTTTTTTAATGTGAGGAAGAAGGAACCAAAGGCAACGAGCCTGCAAAACTATTCCTTCCAAGAGAAAAACGAAATATAAGAGAGAGCCAAATTCAAGATCCGATCATTTCCAGATGCCTGGACACACTGCGTTTGAAAAATTGGAGATCATAGGAAGTAGGAAATACAGACAGAGGGAGACAGTTCCAGAGCTGATCTGTTGCATAAATGAAGGACTGGGAGTAACGGTTAACTCTTGCATTAGAGAGTTGGACAGAAAAGGGATGAGAGTTTGCTGCTAGACGGGTGCTACGCACCTGTCGTAGGGGTGGAGGAATGCATGCAGACAGTTCAGAGGAGCAGTGACCATTGAAGTAGCGATAGAAAAGAGATAAAAATGCAACAGTGCGGTGAAGAGACAATGGTTGAAGGGAGTCAGTAAGAGGAGGAGAATTAATGAGGCGAAAAGCCTTTGACTCCACCCTATTGAGAAGAGTTGTATGTGGGGAGCCTCCCCACACATGAGAGTTGTACTCTACACAGGGGCGGATAAAACCCCTGTATAGAGTCAACAATTGTGCAGGGGTAAAGAAGGAACGGAGTCGGCTTAGCACACCCAAACTCTTGGAAGCAGATTTTACAAGAGATGCAATATGATCTTTCCAAGACAAGTCCCGAGTAAATGAAACCCTAAGCATGTTCAAGGATGATGCAGGATTAAGCTGAATATTATTAAACATTAGTGGGCATACCTGTGGAAGATTTTGTCGGGTTGATAGGTGCAAAAACTGAGTCTTTGATGCATTAAAAACAACAAGATTATTTTTACCCCAGTTAGAGATATGAGCCAAGTCAGACATTAGGTGTGCCATAGCCTCATCCCTTGTCTGTTGAAGTAACTGCTGAGATGGACGTTGCGAGATTTGAATGGAAAGGTGAAGGGTGGAGTCATCAGCGTATTAGTGGATAGGGTTAGATGTACAGCTTAGAATGTCATTGATGAATAAAAGGAAGAGAGTTGGTGATAGGACAGAGCCCTGAGGAGCACCACTGTTAATAGATCTAGGAGAAGAATGAGGCTGTCTACAACAGTGGCTATAGAACGACCAGAAAGGAAGCTAGAGATGAAGGCACAGATAGAAGGATAGAAACCGTAAGAGAGCAGTTTGGAAATTAAAGATTTATCCCAGACTCGATCGAAAGCCTTAGAGATGTCAAGTGCAATGGCAAAGCTTTCACCAAAGTCCCGAAAGGAGGATGACCAGGAGTCTGAAAGGTAGGTGAGAAGATCGCCGGTGGAGCGTCCCTGTCAGAACCCATACTGACGATCAGAAAGAAGCTTGTGATAGGAAAGATGCCTTAAAATTTTTCTATTAAGAACAGACTCGAAAACTTTTGAGATACAGGATGTTAAAGCAATTGGGTGATAGTTAGAGGGTTGGGAATGGTCACCCTTCTTTGGGACTGGCTGAATGAGAGCAAACTTCCAGCAAGAAGGAAAGGTACAAGTTGACAGACCAATGCGAAAGAGTTTGCCTAGGCAGGGTGTAAGCACAGAAGCACAGTTCTTGAGAACAAGAGGAGGGACTCCATCAGACCCATATGCCATATTAGTATTGAGGCCTGTGACAGCAGAAAATACATCAGCTGAAGAAATTTTAATGTCAGCCATGAAGAAGTCAGAGGGGGAAAGTGATGGAGGAACAGCACCGGAATCGTCTAAGATGGAATTGGAGGAGAAAGTCTGAGCGAAGAGATCTGCTTTATCAGTAGAAGAAATAGCTACAGAGCCATCAGAGTAGAAAAGAGGGGGGAAGGATGATGAGGTAAAGTTATTAGAAAGGTTTTTGGCAAGGTGCCGAAGGAGAGGGAAGAATTCGAGTTAGAGAGTTGAGAGCACTTAATATGGATGAAATTATTTTTAGCAGAGAGAAGAACAGGCTTAGCACGATTCCGGGCAGAAATGTATAAAAGATGTGATTCAGAGGTGGGTTGGCTCCGGTACCTTTTATAGGCCCTCTCCTTGTTGTGGACAGCATTAGAACAAGCGTGATTAAATCAAGGCTTTCGTGCATTAGTCAAAGGATATGAGAAAGGAATGTATGCTTCCATGCCTGAAAGAATAACCTCTGTAATGAGCAAGGCACACCCAGATGGCTCCCGGCCAAGGAAGCAATAATCATTCCAGGGAAAATCAAAGAAGTATTGCCTGAGGGCCTCCCAGTCCGCATCTCCAAAGTGCCACAGCCGACGTTTCTTTGGAGGGTCCGCAGGCCGTACTGGAGCGATAGGACAGGTTAAGGTGATAAGGTTGTGATTGGAGGAGCCCAATGGAGAGAAAAGATTAACAGTGTAAGTAGAAGGATTAGTTGTAAGCAAGAGGTCAAGTATGTTGGAACTCTCGCCAAGGCGATCAGGGATACGGGTAGGGTGCTGTACAAGCTGTTCTAGGTCATTAAGGATAGAAAAGCTGTAGGCTTGTTCACCAGGTGGATCAGTGAAAGGAGAGGAAAGCCAAAGATGGTGGTGAACATTGAAATCTCCTAGAATGGAGATTTCAGATAAAGGAGAAATGGATAGAATGTGTTCCATCGTAGAAGTAAGATAGTCAAAGAAGTTTTGAGTCAGTAGAATTAGGAGATAAGTAAACAGCACAGATATATTTAGTCAGAGAACGACAGGAAGCCGAAGCCAGAGTGTAGAGAACTCGGAAGAATCAAGTTCAGGAACAAGAGAGCAAGATAAGTTGTTACGTATATATACACAACAGCCACCTTTAGCTTTGAAATGAGTATAGAGAAAGTAGGAGGATACAGAAAAGGGTTCGCTGTCAGTTGCCTCAGACAGCTGAGTCTCAGTTAAAAAAGAAGGTGAGGTTTAGAGAAGGAGAGGTGGCACTCAACAGAACGAAAGTTAGAGGAAAGGCAACGAATGTTGCAGAAATGAAGAAGAGAGTCAGACAGTGGTTCCAGGCATCTTGAGTCGTTACCGGGAGAGGGGCAGAAGGTGGGGGCATTTATGTTTCCCACCCCTGGGGACTTCGAGGCTATGTTATTTGATGCCATTTTTTCTTTTTAAATTTTGAAAAGGAAGTGTGGTGTGTAACGTGCATGTAGTTTGGTGTTGATAGTTAGAGAAACTTGTATTGGAGAGCATGCTGGCCTACTCTCTGTGTTACTGAGACACTGAAAAAGTTCAGCAAAGGGGATGGTCGGGACCTAGTCCCGAGGGCTGATGAAACGGGAGCTCCAGCTCTCCCTATCATGAGCTTTCCATCCACCTTGGAAATACTGCCCTGCTCGACTGGTGCTACAGTCTACTCCACATGTTTTCGCTTAGAATAGATGTAAAGAGAAGGCTGTATGAGGGTGTTGTGGTACCGACTGAGTTATATGGGGCTGAAACATGGAATATGGGTGTAGCAGAGAGGAAAAGTTTGAATGTAATGGAAATGAGGTGTCTCAGGAGTGCGTGTGGAGTGAAGCGTATGGATTGAGTGTGAAATGATGAAATGCGAAGGAGAATTGGAGTTGTTCAGGAGATGGCTGATAGAGTTGAGCAGAGGGTGTTGCGATGGTTTGGGCATATGGAGAGAATGGATAATGGGCGATTGGCGAAAAAGATAACTAGATCTGATGTGAGAGGTGTAAGGCTGAGTGTCAAGGCTTCATTATGCCCATTTTGGGAACAGTGCTTCCCCACTTCACGGAGCTGACGTTCGCTCATTATTGACGTCACTCCAACCACTACCTTATTCTCTGCTGCTGATGTGGCGTTTCGAACTGCAGATCGTTTGAAGCCCCAATACCACCTCAGGAGTCATTTGGGAGTCTTGTTCGGCCGCAGCTGTCACTTCCTCCGGCAGAACACAGTCATTCCATGCATGGTCGTGGAGAGTGAGGTTGTGTGCTGCTGACCTCTCCTCTAGCTTTCTAGGGCTGCCTCACCGGCAAATAGCTTTTTTTTTTTTTCACCCTTCTGGTGTGCGTTAGGCTAGCTAGTTTCTCACTTTCCTCCCCTCCCTGTTAGTTTGGAACAGTAGGTGTCTGTTCCTGTGTACTGAGATTACCTTTGCTTGCTGCCCACGGAGGGTCCCCCCCACTGATCGTTCTGAGGCGTGAATTAACACGGTCGGGCCTCCCTGGAGTGGTTTGAGAGGGCAATTTCAGCCTTAGGTGTTTGGTCCCGGTGTATTTTGTCCCTTGCTGGTTTTCGTCCTTATTCCCACTTCCCCCGTTAGGGGGGGGGTTACTATGTCGGACGCCCCTGCCGCCTCCCCCCCCTTCAGGGAGGGAGGTGGTCCTGACGAACCTAGGACTGTACCACGGACTGACCGCCCCCTGACTGAACGGCCCCAGACTCGTACCGATCTGGACATTAATGTAAATAATGTACAGTTTGTAACGCTCCATGCTCTCGGTTCCACTCCCTTGAGCAGTATCAATCATTTCATCATCAAGAAAGTGATTGATTACTGTGCTGGGGAGGTGGAACAGGTGAAAAAACCTGCAAATGGAGACCTCCTCATCAAAACCTTCAACTCCTCCCAGGTAAAAGATTTGATGAAACTTCGTAAGTTCCATGAATATGATGTCGAGCTGAAGATCCCGCACGCCATGAATTCCTGCAAAGGTGTTATCACCTGCAGGGATCTTATGGTTATGGAAGAGGACGAGATCATACGGGAACTTGCTCAACAGGACGTAATCAATGCCCGATTTATAACCAGATTTTCTGAAGGCATGAGGACGAAGACTGCCACTATTGTCTTGACTTTTGGAAAAGTTTCACTCCCAGACCATGTCAAAGTTGGATACGAAATTGTTAACGTAAGACCTTATATCCCTAATCCACTTCGTTGTCTAAGGTGTCAACTGTACGGGCACGGCGATAAGACTTGTCGGGCTTCCCAGTCAGTGTGTGGCAAATGTGGAACACAGGGACATGATGCTGAACACTGCACATCGGAGATGGTACGTTGTTTTCACTGCAAGGGCGCACACTCCACTTCCTCTAGGGATTGTCCCAAGTGGAAGGAGGAGAAGGAGGTCTGCGTAGTGAAAGCAACTGAGGGCATTTCCTACTACGAAGCTAGGAAAAAGGTGAAGGAGTTGCATGCAACTCCCACGCCGAATAGGTCCTATGCTTCGGCGGTAATGTCCCGTCCCGTGAAGTGTTCTGTTGAAACACAGACTGACCCTGAACCTGTTCCTCTTGACACACACTCTACCTCTCCATCTGAGCCTCCTATCCAATCCACCTCTCAAACTGACACCCCTGTTGCACCTTGCTACTCTCAGGCTGCTGCTGCCTCTTAGTCAGTAAAGCCTAAACAGAAGTCTGACAACTCTAGTAAGAGTAATATGACCACCCTTATGAAACAGCCACGTCCTCATGTCCTTCCTGCTCCTGGTCCAGCGAGGGAGAGAAGAGTTAGCTCTTCCTCGGGGGGCTCTGGGAGCCTAGTTATTGATGAGCAACATATGGAGGTTTCCGTTAGTAAGCACCGGGATAGGTCCCCCGGTAGCCACTCATCCGGCAGCGGGTGGCATAAAAAAGCTAAGCACACTGGCCCCTCTCGTAAATCTTAAACCGCCACATTCACTGTGTTACAATGGAATTGTAGGACTCTTGGGAATAAATTCCACAATATAGCAATTTTGCTATCTATACACAGGCCAGACGTTGTTTGTTTACAGGAGACGCGCTTGTTGGATCACCCAGATCCTCCACAGTTCAAACACTACCATTCGTATAGAAGATATGATGGTCACGGAGTCGCCATATACACCCACAAATCACACCCACAAACGGAAGTGATTCTAAGCTCTACTCTGGAAGCTGTCGCGTGCAGAGTAAAATTTAATAACACGTATCTGTCTATTTGTTCTATCTACTGTCCTCCCCGTGGTCCCATTGACGGTGATGCTTTCACTTCACTAACCCATCAACTTTCGGGTCATAAGTTAATTTTAGGCAATTTTAACGCCCATCACTGTCAATGGGGAAGCTTGAGGAGTGATGGCAGGGGGGAGCAAGTAGCCGACCTCAAACTGCAGTCAAACCTCTGTCTTCTAAACAATGGTAGAGCGACTCGTGTAGATGACCACACTGGTAACATGTCATGTATAGATCTATCCTTGTCATCTCCCGATATACACACTAACATCTCTTGGGACCCATATGACGACTCGATGGGTAGCGATCATTTTCCAATCTGTCTTTCTTATGCACGCGACGATTCTCGGCCTCCTCCACCACCTAAATTTAACTTTAAGAAAGCAGATTGGGGGTACTACTCACGGTCGCCAATCTAGATATATCGGGAGATAACATTGACGAGAAAGTTTCACACCTACAGACTTCCATTATACACGCAGCTGAGGCTGCTATTCCCAAGACATCTACAATTCCAAACAAGCGTAGAGTTTCATGGTGGACACCAGATTGCCGACAAGCACTCACAAAGCGCAATAGGAGATACAGGATTTTTGAGAAACAGCCAACAGAATCAAACTTTATTGCCTACAAAGCAGCTAAGGCTGAGGCAAGGACAATTAAAGTGGCAAAACGGACTAACTGGCGTAGTTTTGTGTCCACGGTGAATCGCTCCACCCCACTAAGTCAGGTCTGGTCCACCATAAATGTACTAAACAACAAGTACACCCGGTCACCGATCACCACACTTGATGTGGCCGGGAATGTAATTGACGATCCCGTGGATATTGCCAATACTATTACCGACCATTTTGCCCAGGTAAGCAGCTCAGCAAACTATGATCCTCGCTTTCTCCACCATAAGCATACGACTGAGCTGCAAAACTTAGGCTTTGCCACGGAAGACGGAGAGACCAGCTACAACTCCGAATTTACGTTAGATGAACTTCTTGCCCTTAAATCCTGTAAAGGCTCCAGTCCCGGTCCATCCACCATTACGTACGGTATGATCCAGCATCTTACTCAGGCCAACCTGAGTAAGCTGTTAGCGGTGTACAATGAGATTTGGGCGTCTCGCACGTTCCCAAACTCATGGCACTACGCGCACGTCATACCGATACCTCGCCGAGACGGTCACCTTACGAGTCCCAGCTCATTTCGACCTATTGCGCTAACTGACTGTCTATGTAAGGTCTTTGAACGTATGGTTAATAAAAGGTTACTTTTTGTTTTAGAGTCGAAGGGTGTGTTAAATGATCAACAGAGTGGATTCCGTATATACAGGTCCACTCTGGATCATTTAGTGCACCTGGAGCATTGCATAGCCGAGGCTTTTGCCAATCGCGAATTCATGATAGGAATTTCTCTGGATATTCATAAGGCTTATGATATGACCTGGCAAAAAGGAATACTACGTAAACTCTACGCTTATGGTTTAAGAGGTAATTTGCCCATTTTCCTTCAGAGTTCCTTACTGACAGGACGTTTTTGTCAGGTTACCCTGTAACGTAACTTCGGACATATTTGTCCAAGAGAACTGGGTATCACAAGGAAGTGTGCTTAGCCCTAGTTTGTTCAGCGTTGCCATTAATGACATTCTGTCGTCCGCTTCCGTCCCCAGGACGCTTAGATACTCACTCTATGCTGATGATTGTGCAATGTGGCACTCTTCCTACAATGCACAATCCTCAGCACAGCAGATTCAACTGGCACTTGAATCTGTTCAGCGTTGGGCCCTGGAGTGGGGATTTAAATTTTCCGTCCCTAAGTGTGTCGGTGTTGTTTTTACTCGTAAACTTAACGTACCTCCTTTGCATTTAACTTTCGATAATCAGCTGATACCTTTTCAAAATTCAGTCAGATTCCTGGGTCTACATTTTGACAGTGGGCTCAGTTGGAGAACACACATTAATCATTTGCTTGCTTCTTGTAGTAAAAAAGTAAACGTCCTTAAGTTTCTTTCCGGTAAATCGTGGGGAGCAGACAGAACGTCTTTATTGATGGTGTATAAGTCCCTTATCCGTTCTAAGCTTGACTATGGCTGACAGGTGTATGGGTCGGCATTGGATGCTGTCCTCCGTAGACTGGATGTACTTCAGAACGTATGCTTGTGTATATGTCTCGGAGCCCTTCGGTGTACTCGTGTGGAGCGGTTGGAAGTGGAGGCTAATGTGCCTCCCCTCCGTCTACGACGTGACCACCTGTTATTTTCTTACGGTATCACCACCCACCGTAAACGCTCACTTGGCCTTCCGACCTGTCGGTTCCTCCTACAGTGGGAATACCTGCTGTATGCGGCCCTCAAGCTGGTGGCTGTGAGGCTTCACTTCCTCTGTGAGGCGTTAGGGTACGACCTTTCTAATGGGGATCAGGTTTTAACGTCAAAAATAGCGCCCTGGGAGTCACTTGCCACCACATTCAACACTGACTGGCTCCCCGTCGCAAAGTACAAGGCGCTGGAGGTGGAGGTACGACAGTTGTTCCGGATGATCCTCATTAGACACCTAGCGTCATTCCACTTGTACACCGATGGCTCTAAGATAGATGAATGTGTGGGTGCGAGTGTGTGGTCTACGGAGTGCCGCATCCGTTTTCGCTTGCCCCCCCATACGTCTGTATTCACTGCTGAATTATTTGCCATAGATCAAGCTATAGACTTTGCTTTGCGTTCAGATCACAACAGTTTTGTCATTTTTTCGGACTCTAAGTCAGCCCTTCAGGCAATTCATTCATGTAGGACTGATTCACATGAGGTCCTGGGCCGCATTATCAATAAGCTGCATACATGTGCTAAATCCTTAACTCTGATCTGGGTGCCTGGTCATTGCGGTATTTACGGCAATGAGCAGGCTGACGTACTAGCTAAATCAGCTGTAGAACTCGAGGAGACTTGGGACGTTCCTCGTGAGCTACAGTTTAGTCTCTCTTTCGGAAAGAAATCAATTAATCTTCTGTGGCAAAGTCAGTGGACCGACCTGGCAATTCCATCAGTCAAAAGGACCATATGTGATTGGTCCAGTTCCTCTCGAGGAAACAGACAGGAGGAGGTCGCTTTAGCCCGCCTCCGCATGAATTCCACCCTAATAACACATATGTTACCATATTTTAACAGACAATTTCCACCGCGTTGTACCACCTGTGACGCGGTGTTATCTATTAGTCACATCCTTTTGTACTGCAGTAGGTATGCTAGGGAACGTACCTCTCTGGCTGCCTACTGTAGGACAAATACGCTCCCTTTCACACTTGATTCTGTCTTGGGTGATGGGGACGTTGGTGTGACTAATAAATTGATGACTTTCCTGAAAGAGACCAGATTACTCAGAGAGTTGTGATTTATCTTATGAACTTGGTTGTGGTTTCCTTATTTATTATATATAACTTTTTTTTTTTTTTTTTTTTTTGTATATAGGGATATGGTTTTTGTACATATGTAAATACGTCAATACACTTTTATATATTTGTGAACCGCAGGAGGAGGTTACATCTATATAAATGTGTATTTTTTTTTTCCTTTTGTTCAGGACCAGTAAATTTGATTTTTTTTTATTTCTTTTTATTTATTTATTTATTTTTTGTATATATATATAAATTTGATAAGTATTTGATTATTTTGTAGTAGAATAGTAATGAGTCTACATATGATGTACAGATGGAAGTATTTGTCCCGGTACTATCCATGTATACTGATGTATTCTTTATTACTTATTATGTTTCATAATCATGAATAATAACTTAATATTGGTATGAAATAGATGCAAATATTTCATATCATTATTTTGGCTTTCATGATTATCAATTCTTGCTGGCCTAATGCCCCTTCAGGGTGATGGCCAAAAAAAAAAAAAAAAAAAAAACAGTCAGGCTTCTCCACTGTAACACATCACCTCCTTATACCTGCTAGCTGGTCTCTGAAGCACAAGTTCCGTTGGGCTGGAGCGTCTTCCTTCACGTTACACTGAAATGACCTCGTGCACCAGGTATAACTCACCGCTCTCGCTCTGCTCTACCCCCTCTTAGTACTGTTAACTGGTATTAACCTTACTCTGTTTTTGTGGAGAGAGTGTGACAGAGGAGATTACTGTTACGTGCCGGGTAGTTACATAACTGTTAAGTGTCTTGTATATATTGTCTTATATATTAAAGTGGGGATTATCTTCCCGTGTGTTTGTTTTCCCATTTACTGCCTCCCGAGCACCATATCTCGATACCTGAAGGAGGAGATGAGAACGTGGCTCTCGCTCCCCTCTGCTTTTACACTGAGAGGGAGACCACGAATAGGATGGATGGACAGTGTGAAGAGAGCGCTGGATGTGAGAGGGATGTCTGTTGAGCAAGGAAGAGTTCCTGTGCATGACAGAAATACATGGAGAGAAATTGTGAATGAATAAATGATGACGCAGCCCTGAGGGGATATTCTCCCGCATTTGGTCTGATCAGCTAGTCAGGTCAGATGCAGGTAAGGGGATGGGTCTATTATGATGTGGCAGGGGTAAACCAGCTCTGCTGTCGGGCCCTGCTGCTGATGTCACTGATTACATTGCGCAGTTGACCCTTATGTGGTGTGGTGTGGTGAGGATCTGTCCCTTCTCCCCTTTGGGGCTAAGATGCAAATGAATGTGTTTGAATGGATGAGTAAATGGGGAGTGTGTCGTCCTGTCTTGGCTACCTCCCTTTCCTTGGTGGAAGCAGCGTAGGTAGAGAGATAGATAGATAGATTTATTATTATTCTATCTATTTATCTATTGCCAGACGCCTCAATCCCGTTTGGGATGGCCACAAACAAATCGCCTCCAAGTCGCCCTGTCCCCCGCCATTTCACTGCCCTGCTCCCAACTCACACACCCCTCTCTCATATACCTCTCCACCCCATCCCTCCATCTCATCCTCGGCCTCCCCCTCCCTCTTCCCCCCCCCACCTCACTCACATACACTCTCTTCGTCAGTCTTTCACCCTCCATCCTCTCCACATGGCCAAACCACCTCAGTGTGTTCCTCATAACGCTTCCTATCACATCCACATCAACACCACAATGCTCCTTTATATCCTCATTCATCAGCCTGTCTCTCCACGTCACTCCACAGGCTCCTCTTAAGTAACTCATTTCCACTGCTCTCACTCTTGACTTGTGTTCTTCCAACAATGTCCAAGCTTCACTTCTGTACGTTAGAGTTGGTATCACAATACTGTCATGTAGTAACTTTTTCACTTCCATGCTCACTTCCCTCTTTCTTATCACTGCTTTCAAAGAACCAGCAACCTTTCTTCCCTACTGTACCCTTTCAAGCACTTCACCCTCCAAACCTCCATCCTTACTCATCACACTACCCAAGTACTTAAACGTACTCACATTTTCCAATTCCTCACCATCCAACCTCGCTCTACTATCACGATCCAAAGTTTCTTTACCCCCCTGAGTGGAGGAAGGTCGAAGCCAAGGTTGAAGAAATGACGGGCCACCGAACACAGGCCAGTTCATGATGGAGGGGTTCACTAACCTGAAGCTTAGGATAATAAGAATCATCCGGATGAAACACACGAGCCTATTTATGAATCACTGTATCATGAACCATTATTAGTCTTGTATACTGGCAGTGTCCGATCATCTGATCTTGCTACAACCTTGGCTTCGACCTTCTTCCACTCAGGGGGGTAAAGAAACTTTGGATCGTGATAGTACATTCACTAACTTCACCTCTCTCAAAGACAATCACTTTACTCTTCCCTACATTCACCTTTAGATTCTGTTTCTTACACACTCTCTCAAACTCATCCACCAAGCCTTGCAGCTCCCCTTCGTCTTCACTCAACAACACAGTATCATCTGCAAACAACAGTACAGGGAGTTCCCAAACACTATCCTCTCTCACCAGGGCCACTCCAACATCCACTACCCTACCTTGTACCTCTTTTATTACCCCATTCATGTACAGATTGAACAACCATGGAGACATGACACATCCCTGTTTCAAACCAACTTTCAGAGAGAAAAATTCACTTAGTTCATCATCCACACGCACTGCAGCCTTCGCACCATCGTACATACTCTTCACAGCATTCAACAACTTCCCATCTACTCCATATATTCTTAACACTTTCCACAATCCTTGTCTATCCACCCTGTCATATGCTTTCTCCAAATCCATGAAAGCCGCATACAACTTCTTTCCCTTCTCTAGAAACTTTTCCACTAAAGATCTAAGAATGAATATCTGATCTACACAACCTCTTCCCTTCCTAAAGCCTCCCTGTTCTTCTCCAACTAATTCCTCTGTTCTTTCTCTAACTCTGTCAATAAGTATCCTACCATACACTTTTCCTATTATACTAAGAAGACAAATGCCCCTATGATTACCACACACTTCTTTTTCCCCTTTTCCTTTGTAGAAGGGAATAATTATACCTGACTTCCAATCCTCCGGGACTCTACCTTCCTCCCAGGGCAATCTGCACATCTTCCACATCCATTCTACTACTATCTCTCCCTCATGCTTCAGCATTTCACCACACACTCCATCAATTCCTGGGGCTTTCCCCGATTTAACTTTCTTCATTGCTTCCACAACTTCTATCCTACTGATTTCTTCCTGTCTTCTCACCTCCCTCCTTCTCTCAGCCATTCCCCAGCCACTTATACTCGCATTACTTCCATCCTCTACGTTCAACAATTCCTTAAAGTGTTCTCTCCATCTGCTCACTTTTTCTCCCTTCTCCACTAGTAATCTACCATTTTTATCTTTCACTCTCCTGCTAACTTCACTTCCACCCTGTCTTACTCTTTTCACCTCTCTCCAGAACATTTTCTTACAGTCCCTCCACTTTACACTCAAATTCCTTCCAAATTCCTCATCCACTCTCTTCTTACTCTCTCTTACTAATCTTTTCACCTCTCTCTTTCTTTCTACATATAACTCTCTCTTCCGCCTCTCAACTTCTTCCACGCCCCTATTTCTCATCCATTCATTGTATGCTTTCTTCTTTTGTGCCACAGCCTGTTTCACCTCTTCAGTCCACCACGTTGTTCCTGGCACCCCCCTCCGTCTTCTCTTCGTTCCACACACCACATCACATGCTGCACATATTTCTTCTGTAAATATCTTACACACACCTTCCATGTCTCCCATCTGGTCCAATTTCATATTTGCCCAATCGTTCCTCCACTTCTCTCTTATACTCTGCCTTTTTCTCATCCTCTTGTAACCTTTCCACTCTCCTTGCAACTACTCCTTCCTCTCGTCTTTCCCTTCTTCTATTCCTCGATCTTACTTGCATTCTAATTCTGGCCACCACCAAGTAGTGGTCAGAAAGTCCACTCCCGCAACCTCTATACACTCTTGCATCCTTTACACA
This sequence comes from Coenobita brevimanus, assembly GCF_032717465.1. Lineage (NCBI taxonomy): Eukaryota > Metazoa > Arthropoda > Malacostraca > Decapoda > Coenobitidae > Coenobita > Coenobita brevimanus. Next base: position 23,398,282 of record NC_137013.1, on the reverse strand, counting down.
TCTTCGCATCCTTTCATCCACACACACATAATTAATCATTGCCTTCCTTTCATTCAGTTCACCACCCACCCTTCTCATCACTCGCCATGTATACCTGTGGATCATTTTATGCCTGAAGAGGGTATTGGCTATCACCAACCCCCTCCCAGCACAAATGTCCACTAACGCACTCCCATTCTCATCTATCTCAGCAGGCACACCCCACTCACCAACTATTCCATCCACCTTCACATTCCCAAATTTACCATTCATATCACCAATCAAAAACACTCTCTCATTCCTTCCAAACTTTTCCATGCACACTTCTACATTTGTCCAGAACTCTTCTCTCATTCTTCTAGCACGATCTTGCGTTGGCGCATACACACACACAATCGCCCACATTTGTATTCCAATTTTCAACTTTACCCAAACAATCCTTGACCCAACTGATCCATACTGTCTTATGCTCCTCTTCCATCTTTTACTCACAACTATACATACTCCTTCCTTTGCCCTCTCAATCTCACCTACTCCTGCACATATACTCCATCCATACTCCCATTCTCTCACACTTATTATTATTACTATTATTATTATTATTATTATTATTATTATTATTATTATCTTACATATATGAGCAAAATGTATTACATTGCATTGATACTGCTCTGTAAAGCTAAGCGGTTAGCCATTTTTGCTGGCATACATTATGTCGCATTTTATGAGGTCGTTGTGTATGGTAGTATTTATTGCTCTGCTGGTGATATACCATTACATGTGCTAAGTTATGTTTTCAACCTGTGGAATAATTTTATCTCATCTTCGGGCCCCTCCGGAGCGGGAACGGGTATTGTTTTCACTTGGTTTGTCTGTTTGTCTATTTGTCTGTCTGTTTGTCTGTCAGTCTGTTAACAACTTCACGCGATAACTACTGGTGCGATTTTGACTAAAATGACAGGGATGATGGACTATGACTTTCTAATCACCTGATTAAATCTGGGGCCAAACTGGGCCAAGGCTCAGGCTGTAGGTCCAGAAATTGTGAAAAAAAAAAAAAAAAAAAGTGAACAAAAAGCGTTTTTTACCATAACTCCATTCATATTTGTCATATCGACATGAAACCAAAACCTGAATGTGCATCTTTCAAATCTACATCCTATAACATGCCTCAATACATCAAGGGGGTCACCCCCTAGTTGGCGGTAGAAGGGTCAGTGTCAGGTGTGTCGGGCCTAAAATTTCAGATGATCATAAAATCGTCAGCTATCACCATATTTACTTCAGATTTGATATGTGACATCTTTGACTAGATATCCTGCTGTGTTTATATGTCAGCACCAAAATGACTGCCGGGGACGGGTTTGCTGTGCCTTGGCACCATTCCTTGTTTTTATTCAATCTGACTTTCTTTAATATGATTTTAACGTAAATTTCTCCAGTACTGTCAGTGGCTGCAAAATGTTGTGGCGGATTGAAGCAGATTGTTTTCATCCACTACCACGGTCAGTGTTACTGGTTGCTGCCCGGCCACTAATCTGGGATTTGACTGTGTAAAGTCACTATCTCCGACCATGTGAAGTTCCGTTCTAGGGGAACCAACCGCGTGAATGTTGATCTTAGCCGCAGCTTATCTACTGACCTTCTCGTGTTCACTCGTCTGCGACCCAGTTTGGAGCACTGTGTATCAGTGATAACAAGGTTCAACCCGCATCGAATTACAAAGAGTGAAAGGAGGCAGAACCAAACCCAATTGATGAGGACCGAAGTCACCGAACCAATAGAATCCTGTAGCCAGTCTCAGCTGAAAAACTTCGTGTGGCCACCATCACGAAGAGATTACTGGAAAGAAATAGTATCATTGTATTGCATAGGTTCAGTGGAGAAAAAAAGGCGTGGCTGCTGGGATGTATCAAGTGTGGCTGTAGGTGTTAGAGGACTTCTCTCCCGACTCCAGTCTCATCTAAGTCCCTCTCTTAGTTTAGTGTAATAAGTACTCCAAGATGCTGAGTCGTAAGTTAAGATTTTGTATTAACTTGTACGAGTATATAGCAACCTAGTACAATAACGTAATTGTTCCCATTTAGTATCCTATTAGCTGAAGTGTCCGACTGACTTGTTCTAGTAGGTTTGTAAGTGATCGTAATTAGGTTAGAAGTTTCTTACTGTGCACTTGTTTATTACCTAAAAGATTCTAATTTTCTGATGTGCTGTGTAGGGGTTTTATAAGTATAATCAGTCCTTGATTTGATTCTCAGGGTCAGAAATTTCTCTGCACCGTCCATAACATAAGCCACTCCATTTAAACATTTCTCAGGTGGTTGGCATATGGGGGATTGTAAAGTTACAAACGGCAAGAAGTGCAGGAATGTGGCAACACTCTGAGGGGATATATGGGGTAAGCTGGCGCATCTCAGGAGGCCTACGTGGCCGTTACATCATTCTCCCTGTCGCAGTGCTTGAGTCAAGTTCGCGCAGATTTTTCTGAATGGTTTGATCACCCACTGTAGCAATGGACCTAAGCGCATCGTTTCGCCGTATACCATCAGCCAGATATACCGGTACTCTCCATGTAAGGCTGGCTGTGGTACAAAGGTTACAGCGGAAGAGATAGGAGTTGCTCAGACAACTGTTGAACGATATTATAGCGTTGCCGGAACTGTAGACCAGTGGTTGTAAAGCTATGAGTCGTGAGAGGAATTTCGATGGGTCGCAGAGACACTGAATAGAAGCTTTCATTGTATTTTACATACTTTTTTGAAATTATAATTGCAGTATCACTGCTAAACTATTAACATACAGTGTTCATCTTAATTACACTAGGCTGTTGTTGTTTAGTAATCCTGGTCTGACTGGCCAAACAGACCCATCAACCGCAGGTAAGCAGCCGCTCCTGCAGGGCCATCCCGTGCAGTGAACGGATGTTCCCTCGCTGTAGACAGCGACTTGCCTCAGTGGGGAACGGGGAGAGTGTAGAGGTTTGGTTCTCATATGGACGCTGCAGTTGTGTCCCTACCCAGTTAACAGGGGCACCACAGAAGGCTCCACATCACCCCGTTATAGAGTTATATGGTTACCACCCAGCGTTCTAATTGGTTTCCTGGGTTACAGGAAGCCATTAGGTTTGACATTCATTGTACCTGAAGTGGAATGAAGAGTAATAAAACGAGACAGGAATGTGCTGAGAAGAGGAAGAGAGGATGGAAGATGTAGAAAAGAATGATAAAGGCGAGGGAAGAAGTAGGCAGCACCAAATCAAGTGAGTGGATGATGGTTGCTACCACCTAGCACCATGCTAGGCTATATACTGGTTAATGTATGCGCTTAACGTTATTACAGCTGTCATTTATAAATTGGGCGACATAATCATTTTACGAGAGAAATGACCCCTGAACTTTTCTCTCCCCCTTCTCCCCAATCCTCATCTCAGGATATCACATGTTCAGTTTTTTTCTTCTTTTTGTCAAGCTTTGTTTGTACACATGATATGGCTGGCCATCTCTCAATACTGTAATGCATAATTAAGCCACAGGAAAATCTTGTATTTGTCCATCTAGCCTGACTCAGCTTGATGCTTGAGAGCATTTAACCTGTCCGTCCCGTCGACGTATGGGTACGTTGCAACTATTTGCATTTGCCAGTCCCGGTGACGTACCAGTACATCGTGCAATTGCAAGGTCCCTAATTTGCACAATTTTCAATTTTCATGCGTGATTTTTCGTATGTATACAAGGGACACCTTCCTCTATTCCTCTACAAGATGCCAAGCAGGGACAATGCCTTACACCGCATAACCTCCCCCCTCCCACCCTCACGCCATTGTCTTGGCAAAGGACCTGTTACCAGTGACCTGGCTAGTAAAGATATTCAGGGCCAGAGTGATTCCCCAATCGATGACAATGTGGAGGACAATGTTTACATAGCATTAGAAGAAGAAACAGCCAGAGATAATGATCACGTAATGTGGCAAAAAAAGGTCAGGTATGGTGATTAGTTAGTGAGTGAAGCAATGCTTATAATGCCTTTATTACTGCTTGAAAAACAATATACTCTCATACTACATATACATTCGTACCAAGTAAATAAATAAATACCGTTTATGAGTGGATAAAATAGTTACCCTTCCATAGAACTCGTTTTCTTTGGTGCCAGCATGTTAGAAAATCTAGTCAGGTAAGGAGGAACTCCTACCTGGATTGGGTATTTTAAACCTCAGGTGAGCGATTTCTCTATGAATTTTCGATGTTTCTCACCAAAAGCGAAGGTTTTAGCCAAAAAAAATTTTTTCGAAAATACCTCGGGACTGGGGGATGTTGGAGGTGCGGAAAACCTCGGGACGTGACGGGTTAATATCTATTTATCAGTATCTATGCTTTGAAGTGTTATGTCTGATATCAGAATAATTAAAATTTTGGTATTGATCCGGATAAAAGTTGCACCTGCCCGCAGTATTGCAGTTTAGCATGAACCGTGACTCAACAGTAACAGTAATGGTAATTGTTCAGAAAAACACCCAACTAACAATCACAGAAAAAAATATGCTCATACTGAATCTAAAGCAACTGTTATTCCAGGCATTTTCTCTACTATAAGCATCCATTTCATTTTTTTTTTTTTTTTTTTTTAGCCAATAAGGAGGTGGGGGCGGGAGATTCTCCAGCTTGTCTCTATCTCTTATTGCCTCTGCGTAATGAACTAACTTAGTCTAACCTAACTAACCAAACGTACTTTTTTCATGGATGCGATAACAGACGGAACAGGACAACGCTCTTCCCCCCCATCCCTTTTTACTCATTTTTAAACAGTGTATTTACGACGATATATATAGCAGAGAACTCGCTTAAACCCGCATCAATTAAAGGATGAACATATCAGTTCCACTCTCAGGCAGTTGTGCGAAATTCCGAAATAATGCCAAGTTAATAAACAGGTGTGTGTGTGTGTGTGTGTGTGTGTGTGTGTGTGTGTGTGTGTGTGTGTGTGTGTGTGTGTGTGTGTGTGTGTGTGTGTGTGTGCGATCTGAGGAAGGTTGGGGGTACAAGCCTTTACCAACACTCTGGGTGGGTCGGTGGCCAAAAAGTTTAAGAACCACATCGTAGACGGTCAGACGCCTACACACTTGCCAAGGAGTAGGCGACCACGAAAGTGTAATCCAAACACATTACAGTTGCTAAAGTGACAGCTGAATGTTAAACCTACAGGAGCAGCACGTGAATTAACGGAAGCCAATACTGCATTAGTGGGTGATGCGTCCGTTACAACTGCGGCATTATGTGCTACATGATACTGGCTTACCTTCAGGATCATCTGATAAAAGCCTTTCTTAAACAATTATCATAACGTAAAATTTTTTTATTGACATATAACCTGCTGTCACCACTGCTACCCAATGAAATACTGCTTAGCATTCTGAGGCTCCTGTGACTCTTACACAGCTGAGCAAAGGTTTATGGCGTTAGCAGAAAAAGAAAATGAAGTTGTCCTGAATGTGAGAGTTGTTGGTAACAGTATTAATGTTGTTGTGCTCCTTGTCTTCATCTCTGTGAACATAAATGATCTATCGTTATCATTATTAAAATGCTTGGTTTGCCTGATGGTTCTGTAGCTATTTCTTCTACTGATAAAGCAGATCTCTTCGCTCAGACTATCTCCTCCAATTCCACCTTAGACGATTCCGATGCTGTTCCTCCATCATTTCCTCCCTCTGACTTCCTCATGGCTGACATTAAAATTTCTTCAGCTGATGTATTTTCTACCATCACTGGCATCAATACTGACACGGCATATAGGCCTGATGGAGTCCCTCCTGTTGTCCTCTAGAACTGTGCTTCTGTGCTTACACCCTGCCTAGATAAACCCTTTTGCCTTTGTCTTTCAACTTGTACTTTCCTTCTTGTTGGCAGTTTGCTCTCATTCAGCCAGTCCCAAATAAGGGTGACCATTTCCAACCCTCTAACTATCGTCCAATTGCTTTAACATCCTGTATCTCGTAAGTTTTCGACTCAAATCTTAATAGAAAAGTTTTCAAGCGGTGGCTCAATCGGTAGAGAGGTGGCCTGTAGTCCTAACGGACCCAGGTTCGAATCCCGGCTGGGGCAGGAAACAGTTTAAGGATTTGAATTTCATTAAATCAGGCTTTACTGATCTACCAGAAGACCCGCCGACATGTCGTAAAAATACCCCCGCTAATACCAATATACCAGTCCTGTATGAGACAGCCCTAGCATGTATTCAATATGGACGGTGGGTGTTAGCGCCGAAGTGGTGACATGTAGAGGTGTATGGTATGTAGGAGGACTGCTGGGCCTTGATAGCAGGCTGTGAAGCCAATGCCCAGAGTCGGACACATAAAAAAAAAAAAAAAAAAAAAAAACTTTCTGATCGTCAGTATGGGTTCCGTCAGGGCCGCTCCACTGGCGATCTTCTCACCTATCTTTCAGACTCCTGGTCATCCTCCTTTCGGGACTTTGGCGAAAGCTTTGCCATAACACTTGACAACTCAAAGGCTTTCCATCGAGTCTGGCATAAATCTTTAATTTCCAAACCGCCCTTTTACAGTTTCTATCCTTCTATTTGTGCTTTCATCTATAGCTTCACTTCTGGTCGTCCTAGAGCTGCTGTTGTAGACGGCCATCGTTCTTCTCCTAGATCTATCAATACTGGTGTTCCTCAGGGCTCTGTCCTATCATCAACGCTCTTCCTTTTATTCATCAATCACCTTCTATGCTGTACATCTAACCCTATCCACTCCTACGATGATGATTCTACTCTTAACTTTTCGATTTGGTTCTTGCAACGTCCATCTCAGCAGTTACTTCAACAAACAAGGGATGAGGCTATGGCACACCTAATGTTTGACTTGGTTCGTATCTCTGACTGGGCTAAATATAATCTTGTTCTTTTTAATGCATCAAAGACTCAGTTCTTTTACCTATCAACACGACACAATCGTCCACAGGAGTACCCACTAATGTTTAATAATATCCAGCTCAATCCTGCGTCATCCTTGAACATGCTTGGGGTTTTATTCACTCGAGACTTATCTTGGAAAGATCATATTGCATCTCTTGTAAATTATGCTTCCAAGAGAGTAGGTGTGCCAAGCTGACTCCTTACCTTCTTTACCCCTGCATAGTTGTTGACTTTATACACGGGTTTTATTCGCCCCTGTATGGAGTACAACTCTCATGTGCGGGGATGCTCCCCACATACAGCTCTTCTCAATAGGGTGGAGTCAAAGGCTTTTCGTCTCATTAACTCTCCTCCTCTCACTGGCTCCCTTCAACCTCTGTCTCTTCGCTACATTGCTGTATCTTCATCTCTTTTCTGTCGTTACTTCCATGGTCACTGCTCCTCTGAACTGTCTGCTTTCATCCTTGAACATGCTTGGGGTTTCATTTACTCGGGACTTATCTTGGAAAGATCATATTGCATCTCTTGTAAAATCTGCTTCCAAGAGATTGGATGTGCTAAGCCGACTCCGCTCTTTCTTTACCCCTGCACAATTGTTGACTCTATACAGGGGTTTTATCCGCCCCTGTGTGGAGTACAACTCTCATGTGTGGGGAGGCCCCCCACATACAGCTCTTCTCAATAGGGTGGAGTCAAAGGCTTTTCGTCTCATTAACTCTCCTCCTCTTACTGACTCCCTTCAACCTCTGTCTCTTCGCCGCACTGTTGCATCTTTATCTCTTTTCTATCGCTACTTTAATGGTCACTGCTCCTCTGAACTGTCTGCTTGCATTCCTCCACCTCTACGACGGGCGCGTAGCACCCGTCTGGCAGCAAACTCTCATCCCTTTTCTGTCCAACTCTCTAATGCAAGAGTTAACCGTTACTCCCAGTCCTTCATTTATGCAACATGTCAACTCTGGAACAGTCTCCCTCATTCTGTATTTCTTACTTGCTATGACCTCCGGTCTTTCAAACGCAGTGTGTCCAGGCATCTCAAAATGAACGGATCTTGAATTTGGCTCTCTTTTATGTTGTTTTTGTTTTTGTTTTCTTCTTGGAAGGAACTTAATTGCAGGATCCTAGCCTTTGGGCCCTTCTTCCTCTCATAAAAAATAATAATAATAATAATTCTTTTCGCTATGAAATATATACTTCTCACCTTCGTACAAATAATATTCATAATATCTGCATTTAGTAGAGCTGTGAGATACTACTGTAAAATTAGGTCCGTATAAAAAATGTAAATCCTCAGAGGAGACTGAATCACTCCTACAAGTCTCTGATGTGATGTCTCCTCTCTCCCCAGACCTGTACCTGAGGTGAGGTCAAATCTACCAGACAAGCCTTGTGGTTTGACCTCATCTCACTTAAACTACCACTATTAGCTTCGGGGATGGGATTGTTAACAGGTACACCATTAATTGTCCTTCTTTCCACCTTTCTATCAGTACTTGAGGCGAAGGGGCGTCTACCATTCAAGCTCATGTCATGATTAAAATTGTCCCAAACATCACACCCATCTTTTTATGCAGATCCAGCCTACTGTTAACTTCTATCATTCTCTTGAGAATCACAGGACCAACGCCAAATCTTGGTAAAAAAATAAACGTAACTGACTTCCTGTGGCTTTCTTCATACTTCCCATGAATCTCCTCTGACCTACTGCAGAAACAAAGCGAGTCCTCTGAAAGTGTTGATGACTAAATCTTCATCTCTCTCAGTTACACTCAGGAAAGCAAAATCATTTCCTTCTCCTGGTGCCTAGGCATTGAATCCCCGTCACGTATGAGGCTAGACTCATTCTGCACTTAATCTTGTAGAATTTGAAACATATCCTAGTAGGTACTCTCCTGTTACTGTTGTTAGCTTAGTCTTGCAACGTTCCTTCACTGGTTGGAAGACATCACTATCATCTATCCTGGTTTCAACCTTAACCTGCCTAGTTTCTAAGTTATCTACCCTGCCTAACACGTCTGCTTCGACTTTCTTTACATCCACTCTCCTAGCACTTCATTTTCAACCTCCTTCTCACAATCTTATAACCTTTCACTTAACACGTTATTTGCCTCGCCGGTTTTCCTAATGCTTGAATTAAGCCTAGTCGCTAACTTTCATAACGAACAAGTGATTTCAACTTTTTTCACCATGAAGTCTCTTATAAACTCCCCAGGAAAACAAACAGCAGGATAATCGATGGGCAGGCATCATCATTAAAAGGGGTTTGGAAAGAGCTCCAAAAGTATGTCTTCACTTGAGCATGTCAGAGGTCAGACTGAGGGAAGTTAACAAACATTCAGCAAATAATGGAACAGGAGAGGAAGGAATTTGCTAGAACACTTGAATTAAATTATGGAGTATTGAGGGATGTGATTAGGAGTGTGAAGAAAGAAAACTGTGTGAGAAACACAGCAGAGAGGAAGAGATGTGTTATTATATTTAGAGTTATTGAAACTGACCTGAAAGAGAACAAGGATAGAGAGATGAGGAGATGGAAAGAGCTAAAGAGATACTGAGATGGATTAATGAGAGAGAAAAGCACGAGAGCAAGAGATCGATGACTCAAGAAAAACGGGTCAGCATCAAAGAGTGAGGCGTTAGCCTTAGTTGGAATGGCGCAGGTTCAAACTGGCATCCCATCCCTTGCAGGTAGAGTATAGGAGCATTCACGTGAAAACTGTCGTAAAGCTTAGCTCTAAGCTTATGAACTAAATGACCTTCGCTATTCAAGTGCAAAACGACTCACGAAGTCTTGCTAACCTTCGTAGGAATCGCAAAATCGAACCGCAAAAATATCGATTTTATTCTTCTTTATATCTTTCTTTCTTTTTCACCAGTCAGAACTCCAAAACAAAAAGGCGTACGCGAGACGCCTGTCAAGTGTAGATGTTTCTTTTCATGTTTAGAAAAGCATTCAGGCTAAGGTTCGCGAGTTAGGGCCTGAAAACCGCATCACGGTCACCCATAAGCACGCCATTTTGCGCAATATTGGTTAGCTACAGCTCGCCTACAGTTAAAGAGCATACCAAAACACTTTTCTTCACGGGAAGGCACCCTCGTTTTAGTCTTTCAGTATGCTATGCATGTAACAATCCAAATCTAACATTTACTTTATGCATAATTATACTTCCACGAAAAGATCATAAGCCAGACAACAAACATTTTCTTCTAAAACGATTGTTAAGCAGGAATGGCAAAAGTGCACAGATAAGAGATGAAAAAAGCACAGAAAGAATAGAGCATTCAGGATGGGGGGAGATTTGAAGACCTATACCCATTACTACATTCCACCAGCTACAAGTCTGTGGCTAAAGTGTGGAATGTAGTATTGGGTATAGGTCTCCAAAATCTCCTCACATCCTGAATGCTTTCTTGGTTTTGTGCTTTTTCATCTCATATCTGTGCACCTTTGCCATTACTTCTTAACAGTCATTTCGGAAGAGAGTTTTTGTTTTCACGTTATAATAAGGTGAAAGGAGGCCGATGAGAGTAAAATGGAAGAGGAAGATATTGCAAGGGATATACTGAAGGCATAATGAAGGCTGAAAATTACAGATTTTTTTTTAATCAACACAGCAGAGGAAGGAAAAACAAATGAATAAAAAAATAATCCATACGCCAGATTACATTCATAAAAAATATGTAACATTTGGACTTGAACAGCTGTAAGTTGAAGTTTGGGTCGAAACCATTCTGGGGAAGCGAGTTCCAAAGAGATGCAGTTTGGGGAATAAATGAATTCTGACAGGCAGAAGTTCTGCAATATGGCAGTGCGACAGTCCAGCCATGAGCACTACCAGATGACCGTGTAGCGCGGGAAAAGGCATGGAGAGTGGCACAACGCATGCAACTTCTTCTGAGCATTTGCAAAAAAAGTATCTGTAATAGACTGTCATGCAAGGGAGACAACATTCCTTCTTATAGGGGAGGTAGTTCATTTGTAAGAGTAGGGTTATTAATAATTCCAACAGCTTTATTCTGAATTTTGTTGTTACAGTGCAACCTCTCCACATTCATTCCACAAGGGTGAGCAATATTTTAGCTGAGAGCACACATGACTCTCATAAATTATAGCTGCTCGTCAGTGAAGAAGTTACAGACTCTGTACAATAATCCAAGTTTCTTTGAAGCGGTTTTGGCAAGTGAGCTCACATGAGAGGTCCAGCTGAGGGCATTGTTAAGTGAAACAACGAGAATTTCAATACCTTTGGGGATGGGAATATTAGTAGCATTGAAGGAAATATACGAAACTGGCAATATGTCTATTATTCAACTGTATAAACTTGGTTTTACTAACATTAAATGAGACAAAGTTATTTTGTCCCCATTCAGTGATCTTAAATAGGTCTTGATTTATGGAGATGGCTGCACAGAGTTGAAAATTAGAGATATTAAACTTTGTGAATGGGTATTTAAGTGTGAATGAACTGTGAAGTGTTGAATCATCTGCATACGAGTGGATGGGATTATAGGTGATGGATATTATTAATATGATTTAGGAATAGGGTTGAAGACAGAACAGATCCTTGTGGCACCCCAGCATTAATCAAATGGAAATTGGAATGTACATCAACTTCTTTAACTCCTATCTTTCTGTCGCTGAGACATGGGGAAATCAGAGGAACAAAAGAGGTTAGGCCATAGCAAGAGAGTTTGGATAGCAGGGAACGGTGCCACACTCTGTCAAAAGCTTTAGAAATACCAAGGACTACGGCATGAGTACCTCCATGTTGGTCAATTGACTGATGGTGATGGATGGTATGACTCAGGAGATTGAGCATATCAATAGCAGATCTTTTGTGGCGAAAACCATACCATCTATCACTAATCAAGTTGTTGGAGTCAAGATGTTTAACTATGTGCTTATTAATTACAGTCTCAAATGTTTTACCAAAAGAAGATGTAATAGCCATTGGTCTGTAACCAGAATGGTCAGAGGAACTGCCTTTCATCATAACTGGGTGGATATTGGCTTCACTCCAAGAATCAGGGAAAGAAGAAGTACGTATAGCCTACATGGTCTAAATAATTTTGCTAGAACATGAGCAAGTTCTGGGGAACACTTTTTCAAAACAATTGGAGGAATTCCATCTGGACCTGGAACTTGTTGATTGGTAAATTATCTAGGATGGGTTTTACATATCTAGTCTGTATCTTAGTGAAGCAATGTCGGGAGAGTCATGTTCTAGTTCAGGGACTTTCTGGCTGACTTCCTTTAAGGTAGAATTAATCACAGTATTGTGGTACCAACTCTAACGAATGGAAGTGAAGCTTGGACGTTGTTGGAAGGACACAAGTCAAGAGTGAGAGCAGAGGAAATGAGTTATTTAAGAGGAGCCTGTGGAGTCACATGGAGAGACAGGCTGACGAATGAGGATATAAAGGAGCGTTGTGGTGTGGATGTGGATGTGATAGGAAGCGTTATGAGGAACACACTGAGGTGGTTTGGCCATATGGCGAGGATGGAGGGTGAGAGACTGACGAAGAGAGTGTATGTGAGTGAGGTGGAGGGGGGGAGAGGGAGGGGGAGGCCGAGGATGAGATGGAGGGATGGGGTGGAGAGGTATATGAGAGAGGGGTGTGTGAGTTGGGAGCAGGGCAGTGAAATGGCGGGGGACAGGGCGACGTGGAGGCGATTTGTTTGCGGCCACCCCAAACGGGATTGAGGCGTCTGGCAATAGGTAGATAGATAGTTTTGACAAAGTTGTTCGTGCTACCAGGTGGGTCATTTGTAATTTTACCATCTGAAGATTTTAGTGGGGGAATGTGTGATGATTTGTTAAAGCTATTTTTGAAAGAATATAGAGTTGATCATTATATTCCATTGCCATTAAGTTTATTTAATAATTTGGAGGCTTGGTTGTGAAGAAATTTTGATTTAGAGGCATTTATTGGTGCTTTTGAATGGTTTCTAGCAATTTCACATTGACAAAGCGATTCAGATGTTTTTTATTTTAACCAAAAGCTATTTGCTAATGACTTTTGAGGAGTTGCTCAGGCACAATTACTATCAAACCAATTTGGGGAGTCTGATCTTTTGGTAGTGGTAGGTGGGTGCACTCGCCATCTACTCACTCATTGTAGTGCTGCTCTCGGATGACTGCCCTTTCCTCTCTTCCTTCATTCTTTCCTCCCTTCCTCTTCTTTCTTTGCTTCATTCTTTCGTCTTCCTTCTGCTCTCGGGTGACTCTACACTACTTCTGCTGTTTTTCTTTCCTTCATTCTTTCCTCTTCCTTTTGTGTATGAGTGACTCTACACTGAGTGACAAGCCATATGGCTTCCTGTACACCATGAAACCATTTACTACCCTGGGTTGTAAAAATATGACCAAGTTATGGTGCCTGTTGGTTTAGTGGGCAATTATGGCTCTCCAATCGGATCAAGCCTGTGCAGGCTTATATCCAAGAGGTGGTTGAGGTTTATTGCCCATATAATGCCACTCAGAGATGAGTTAGGCTGGCCACTCTCATCTTCAGTGTCAGGACCAACTTGCCTAGTCCCGGGCTCCCACGCTTCTCATGGGGCAACACAGGATTAGATGATGATATAAATGAATGATGATCTTTTTAGTGAACTGTTGACTTGGTATGAACAATTCCATACCAACTTGTATTAAGTCATTAATATGGGACTTGGTTGAATTGGTGTCACTGAAGAAGAAAGACTGCAGTGGAATGTCAATATGATAATTTCTGAATCCATCCCAGTCTGCCCTATCAAAGTGACATCTGGTCACCCTGACAGGTTGAGAACGGAAAGGTTTGAGGAAATTGACTTATTGATAAGGCTTTGATAAGACTGTGGTCGAGGATCCAAGTGGTGACAGTACTTGTATCCTGTACTGATCTGGATTATTTGACAGAAACAGGTACAAGAGATAGGCATTATGGTCAGGATTATCTGGTATTCTGGTTGGTTGTTTACCAACTGCGCGAGATTAAAGGAGTCTGTTAACAACATCATTAGTCCTGGCAGAATGCAATAACCAATGAATGTTGAAATAGTAATTTCAGTGCTAAGGGTGGGGATAAGGTTAGCCAACTGTGTGGATATAGAGTAAAATAAGCTGGGTTCTGAAGAAGCATTGGGGGAGCGAGAAACTACACTGATATATTTGGTAATAGACAGTTAATTTAATATATGTAGTGAATAATCAAAATTAGCTGAAGTGAAACTCAAAATAGTGTCAACTGCAAATTCAGATTTGATATACCAAACTGTTACCGCCGTTGTTACGGAAGTTTGTGAGGAGATGGTAACCAGGAAAACAAAATGGGGATATTTCAGTAAAAGGAAAGATTTGGGCTTCTGTGAGGAACAGGGCTGGAGGGGGTATTGACTGGAGAATAAAGTGAAAGGAATTCAGATTGGTTCTAAGACCACGGATGTTGGTGAAATATATGGCCGAACCTGCACTGCCCCACTGACGAGCATGAATAGTGCTTGCATCAGCCCCTGTCAGCACAGTCGCTTGATATCGACCAGGGGGATCCTGTGCCGCCAGCCCTACCCTGTCAGTGGTGGTAATCCGAGATACCACCGGACTGGCTGATATTAATGCAGCGGCCATTGCTAAGAGGATATGGAAATAGGTGTGATATCTAATGTGCCTCTAGTAAGGTGCAGACAGTTGGAGCTGGAGGTATTATGAGAGTATGGTGGCTTACTCTCTGTGTTAATGAAATCATGAAAATGTTCAGCAAAAGGAAATGCTCAGGAACGAGTCCTTAGGGCTAGTGAAACGGGAGCTCCAGCTCTCCCTGTCACAAGCTTGCCATCAACCTCGAGAGTACCTCCTTGTTCGACTGGTGCGACAGTCTACTCCCTGAAAGATGAATATAAGGTACCTATACGTAGGGGAAGAAGAAAATCTGAAATTTCAACAGGAAGAGGTCAACAAAGAAGCACGATGACGAGAGACAGGATGAAGGGATTTTTTTTTTTTCATAGAAATGATCAACAGACATTTCTTTTTCCCCTTTTCCTTTGTACAAGGGAATTATTTATTATACCTGATTTCCAATCCTCCGGAACTCTACCATTCTCCCAGTCCAATCTGCACATCTTCCATATCCATTCTACTACTATCTCTCCCTCGAGCTTCAGCATTTCTCCACAAACTCGATCAATTCCTGGAGCTTTCTTCTCTATGTTTAGGAATTCCTTAAAGTATTCTCTCCATCTGCTCACTTTTTCTCCCATCTTCACCAGCAATCTGCCATTTTTACCTTTCGCATCCTTACTAGCTTCTTTATCATTCTGTCTTGCTCTCCCAACCTCCTCTCAATCATTTTCTTACATTCCCTCCACTTTACACTCAAATTTCTTCCAATCTCCTCATTCACTATCATCTTGCTCTCTCTCTTACTACTCCTATCACCTCTCTCTTCTCTCCTCTACAGATAACTCTCTATTCCATACCTGAACTTATTACATGCTTTTGCTTCCCATTCTCTCACTGTATGCTTTCTTCTTTTGGACCACAGCTTTTCTCACTTCTTCGTTTTACCATGCTGTTCCTAGCACCCATTTTGGTCTTCTGTTCATGCTACGCACCACCTCACATGCTGCACAGATTTCTTCTGTAAATACCTTGCACACACTTTCCACCTTCCCTCATTTGCCGCAGATCATATTTACCCAGTCACTCCACCTCTTTCTTATATATATTTTTTCTCTCTCTCTCTCTCTCTCTCTCTCTCTCTCTCTCTCTCTCTCTCCTCTTGCATCCTCTCTACCAGCCTTGTATGGACTGCTTCCTCCTGCTCTTCTCTCCTTCTGTTTATCCAGCGCATTTGTACCTTGACCAGCACCAAGTGGTAGTCAGAATCCACACCCGAGCCTCTACATGCTCTCGCATGCGGCACATATGTTCTCAACCTCTCATCCACACACATATGATCAATAATTGTCTTCCCTTCCCTCAGCCCACTACCCACCGTTCTCCTTACTCACCATGTCTGCCTGTGGATCATTTTGTCCCTAAAGAAGGTATTGGTTGTAACCAGTCCCTTCCCTGCACAAATGTACACTAGAGGACTGCAATTCTCATCTACTGCTGCAGGCATACCCAACTCACCAACTACCCCATCCACCTTCAAATTCCCTACTTTTCCATTTATTTTTCTAATCGAAAACACTCTCTCACTCTGCCCAAACTTTTCCATGCATGCCTCCATATTTGTCCAAAACCCTTCTTTCACTCCGCTTGTAGTATCTTCTGTCGGCACATATACACACACAATCGTCCATGCTTGTACTACTTTTTTCAGACTTACCCACACAATCCTTGAATCAACTTATCCATACTTTATATATATATATATATATATATATATATATATATATATATATAGTCCTTTCATCTCCTCCACATAACAATACATAACACTCTCCTTCGCCCTCTCATTCTCACCTACTCCCGCACATATACCCACCCAGCCCATACTCCCACCCTCTTACACTCTCACCTTATCAGTTGGTCTCAGTCAGTATGTGTTCTTTTGCATCCTCAAGCACCTAAACTATCTCTCCCTCTTTCACCACATCATTTGCGTCCCTCACATTCAAAGTTGAAATCAGTGTCATGTTTTTTGTTCAGTCCTCGGTCGTCACATATAAGTAAGTCCAGGTCCGAGGCGTTTTATTGATCATTTTAATTAGTAGTTTCCCGGTGAGGGGCACTAACCCTCCTCCAGCCCACTTGTTGACAAGTAGGGAACACGTATGGATTGGTTTTATGGAATCTTTTTATTAAACGATTTCCTGGCGTGCAGGAAATTACTTGTTACGTCGCTCAATGCAGCATAATCTTGGAGTTGCACTATATTGAGTGGGAGGGTTGATGGATCCACACACACACACACACACACTATATATATATATATATATATATATATATATATATATATATATATATATCTATATATATATATATATATATATATATATATATATCGAGCCTCTGTGGTACAGTGGCAAAGTGTACGTTTTCGTTCACTGAAGAGCTAGCGTTCGCGTCCTGCCAGGGTAATGAAACTTTGGAAGTGTTCTCCCGGTCATGCATCGCTTTGGCGGATACAAGAGGTGCTGTGGTTGAACCAGTATCGCATACTGTAAAGTATGTTTGCACCCAGTAGGCTTGCGTGGGTCTATTTCACTTGGTTCACAGACTACACATATGTCCAAAGCCACCACAACACTACAGTCACACTTACAAACACTTCTCACCCTACATGCAATCTCTGCATGACAGCCTAAGCCACATGGTAGAAATACATAGGCTGTATCGTCCCAACTTCGGTTGGGATAGGCCGGTCCTGCAGTGGATAGTCAAACGTCTGAGATACTGGTACTACAACTAGTCACTCCTCACATTCCCCTAGCCCAGCCACAACATGGCTTTAGGCCACTACACTCGACAAACACCCTTCTTACAGACCTTACACAGAGAGTTTTCGATGGCATGAATTCAGCTAGGCCAACACACAGAACACTCCTAATCACACTAGACATTAGCAAAGCTTTTGATGCCATCCCCCGCCACAACCTCACAAACAAAATACTCAACACAAACATGCACAATAACACAAAAAGATGGCTGGCAAACTACTTAGCAGGCAGATGTGCACACGTAACATTTGCCGGTCAGTCTTCTAACATCAGAAACTTCACAAACGGCGTCCCCAAGGATCTGTTTTGTCCCCTACACTCTTTAACCTATACATGCACGACATACCCACACCCCACACACCACAGATACACATAGTTTCCTATGCACATGATATAACACTTACATGTATGCGCCAAAACGGAAACACAGCTGCAAACATCATTCAACCTTACCTCAACACACTACATGAATGGTTCACCACAAACAGGCTCAAAATAGCCCCAGCCAAATCGACAGTGACTCTTCTCACAAACTGGACAGCAGAGCACAGTTACATCCAACACCTCATCATAAACAACGCTCCCCTACCAGACACACACACACACACACAAAATCCTTGGTGTAACATACAATACATCAATGCCATTTAAACAACACATCACCCACATTAAAAATAAAATAACACCAAGACTCAATGCTTTGAGGTCACTTGCCCATACAAAATTCGGACACAACAAAGAAACCAACACCACAGTATACAAACAATACATACGTTCAGTGATGAATTATGCAAGCCCTGCCTGGGCTTCTAACCTCACCAAAACACACTACTACACTCTACAGACCATACAGAACAAGGCCCTAAAAATAATCACAGGCTGCACAGCTACTACACCCACAGACCACCTACATCAAGAAATCCTCAAAGTCAAGGATCACCTAGACATGAGAGGCACCCAGTTTCTTGCTGCAGCCTCCACAAACCCACAACATCCACTACATTACATGGCAGCACATCCACCCATACCAAGGAACATCAAAACAACACCCAGCACACGATACCATACAGAAATACTGTCATCTCTCCCCCTCGCCCACCTCAGACAAGCTTCCAGAAGCATATCGACACTCAGATCACTTGCCGCTCCATTCAGTCACTTAAAGACAACACACAGCTGCATGCACGGCCTCCTGACATCCACCCTTCTGAATCCTGTCTTCCTCGTGAGAACAGGGTCCACCTGGCCAGGCTGAGATGTGGGCACCATCCAGCCCTCTTAAGCTACCAGAAGAGGCTTGATGATTCCGTTGCTGATGCCTGTCCAGGATGCGACACAGCACCTCATACTATTAAGCACATTATGGAAGACTGCATTGCACACAATCACCTACACCAACAACACAACATACACTCTTTGAGAGCTCTGTGGGAAAGCCCGGTCTCGGCCATGGCCTTCCTAAGGGACTCGGGGCTGTTCGGCCAGACTGCCTGGGGAACAACTACTACTACTACTACGTCTGATGATATATATATATATATATATATATATATATATATATATATATATATATACTGTATACACACACACACAATATTTGCACGTGCGCGAATGACCGATGATTCATCAGCACAAGAAGAATGCTTGGTTTGATAATATGTGTTCACTTTCATGGTCTTTCAATACCGTGTGTAAGCACTTGCAAGCACAGACCGAACTGGTTGGTTATGCATTTGTTTAAAGGTAAATCACGTGAATGCACAGTTTTGAATTCCTCCTGGTATTTCCCACACTTGGACGGTTGATCAGTCTTGAGAGTTGTATGGGTCTTCCTAGTTAGCTTGTCATGTCCGTCATATGAACTAAATGCAAATAGCTTTTCCAAAGTAATGTCATCTGGTGTTTTGCAGAAAACCTTATAACCTTGCACCTAGCCCAAGTCCATAAAGGATAGTTACCTTTGTATGGAATAGATATAGCTACTGAGCAAAAACTCTGCGATACACATACAGACCTCACAGGCTAGGTAGCTTATAATCTATTACTTAGAATCATATGCCTCGCTGAACTGGGATGCTATGGGGAGGGGTTACTTTTACTTAGACTTATACCAAATGGCTGATTATTTTGATACTAGACACAGTCTTTAAAACATAGATCTAACTAGACATCAAGTGTTTTCAACTATGAAGCTAAATCTGGCTAACTAAGAAATGGAAGATTTTTCTGTGATATGTCAATTCACTATCGAGAGCATGCTAGTCTGGTGTGGCTGTACAACTGGAGGCCAACGCTAGAAGATAATGAACACATGATCATGATGATGACGACGAGGTGATGGGAAGAGATTTTGATCACGAACAAAATAGAGATACACTTTCGTCAAGTCTTCTTAGGATTATGGTTTTACCATTAGCAAAAGAAAATCCGAAGTTGATAAGTATACTGATAAAAAAATCTTTTTGGTAATAAATTCTACCACCTTCTACTGAAATATGCCAGAAGCATCATAGGTGACCAATACTCCAGAAATGTAAAAAAAAGTTACAGTAGCAAACTTAAAGGCAATGGCAACACTGTTGGAGACCAAACAATCTTTACCATGTAGCTGGACTGGTTGGCAGACGATTTTTTTTTTTAAGTAAACATTTTAATTGGGTGATGAATGTGTTGAATTATCTATTATATAATCAATCTGACAAACCAAAGTAAAAAACTGGAGATATAAGCCTTCAAAGTTGCACAAAAAGAGGTTGATGGCAGAGCGAGCCTCAAGTGGCTGTGACGTCACATGCCGCCAAGCCCGGAGACAAAACAAGACTGTGATCCCCAGCTGTGTTATTGTGGTTCTGCTGATTAGCCAAACTTAGCTTCGTCATGGCCAGGTCAGCAAATAACCACCATTGGTGGTTTGATCCACTGTGCAAGAACACAAGTAGAATGACACCAGAAAAACGATTCATCACTGTTCCATGAGATGAAAACTAGGAAGCCACTGTGGCAAGCAGTGCGTCAGGAGAACTCCATCACAACTTTCTGAAATACCTGCGCGGCGGGGTGAACCAAACACCACAACCCTAGGGGGAGAGTATGAGGGGGTGACACCCACCCCACAAGGGGATGATGGAGAGCTTGTCTTACCTAGCTCACTGTCCAGGCTAAAGAGACATATCTCTCCCGTGACCCGGCGCCCCTCTTCCCCGCAGCCAGACCACCCGGCAGTTTACAGGAAAAGTACACTACTCTTCAGCAATGGGAACGCTCACCAGAATCGGGGTGGGACTTGCAGTGGCAAAGTCCCAAGCACACCCTCAGACACCGAGTCCCCTGGATCGGCCTCCTATTTAATAGACGCAGGAGGAGCATCAAGGGTTGCTATCCCCCTACAGCAGGAGGGCACGCTCTGTCAGAGCTGTGACTAAAGCCGAGAGAGTTCGTCCGATCTCTTCCTTCCACCTTCCCTGGGACAAAACATTCCCCCTCAGATGGAAAGCATGCTCTGTTGGAGCTGTGGCAAAAGCTGAGAGAGTTCGTCCGACCTCTTCCTCCCACCGTCACCGGGGCAGGAGTCCCAGGCCCCACAGCTGAAGTGCAGGCTCCCCCAGATCTGTGACTGTGGCCGGGAGCGCCCAACGGGCACTATCTCTCAGCTGCCCGGGTCAGCGGTGTCCCACAGAGTCTCCCCCGACTCCTCCCGCTCTCCTGCCTTCCCTAGGAGCACAGGCAGTGCCAAATGGGGCAGCCTGATGGAAGGAACATTCCCTGGACCTCCCCTGCATACCCTGCACTGGAGTTTCAGCAGGGCCCTACGCCCCCGCCAAGCAGGAGGCTCGGCCCTCGGTCGCCCTCCCTCTGCTAGTCCCCAGGCTCCTATAGAGGGGAACATCTCTAGTTCCGCCCACCACCTCTGCGGCAGAACGAGGTGCCCCGCTCCTCACCTCTCTACCCGAGAAGGTGGGATTTGCTCCCCTACAGACTCCTCACCCGAGACCAGGCTGGGCGAGACGTCCCTGAAGCCAGGTGCCTGGTCCTTGCAGCCTCACCTCCCCCATGTGCTGTTGGGCTCCGCCAGGATGAGAGGCAGCAGACCAGCCCTGACAGCCTCCTACTCCAGCTGAGACTGCAGCTTCCCGAGTCAGCTGGCCTCCCCAGACACTCGCAGTGGTGGTCAGACCTCCCCCAGTGCAGGGGGCCACAGTTCCTCCCTGACGGCCGCCCCTGCTGGACGAGACGACAGCCTAGTAAGGACATTGTCCTCCCCCCGGCTGACCCGAGGCCTGGGCCTCCCCAGGTCCTCTCCCAGGACCCCGACAACAACTAAGTGCCAGCGCCGAGCAGCGCGCCTTCTGGTCCTCTTCGGCCCTAGCCCAGAGAGCCCTGCCTCCAGCCGGGCCAATGCAGCTAGGGAGCCACCCAACACACCACCTGCCCACTCCTCCTGGACTAGTGGCAGCTACATTGACCACCTTCCCTTATTCTTCCCGCTGGACAGCCCACCTCCCATGCCTGGCCTCCATCTGGAGCTTCCGGCGTAGGCCCTCCTGCCTTGTGGTCCGTGTCCTCCCCTCTGCACGAATTGAGTAACAGACACTATGATTATATGCTTCCCCAGTGCTATTGGAACCCTCCCGCAGTGAACTAACCCCTGTGACTCCTCTCCGTACTTGCAGTGTGTCCCCCCAGTGTTGTATAACCCTCCCCAGTGCTCTACCTTCCCCCCCCCCCGTATATCTTCCCCATCTCGGCAGCCACGGTATTATCTCCCCCTAGTGTGTCATAGTGAACTCTACCTCTGATCTCGTACGTGGAGTGTTCGACACTCCTCCCCCGGGGTTGGTTCCCCAGTAGTGACAACTCTCCTTGTAGTGTCGCCCCCCCCCAACCGGGCATTTTACATCAATGTGATCCTTCCCCAGTGTGCTCTCCTTCTTCCTCCCCCAGACCCCCATCCCCTGTCCCCCACATGAATAAACTCACCCTAGACTCACTAATCCCCTCCCCTCCCTCTCCCCCCCCATCAAGTGTGAGACATCATTTACTCTTGTCCCATGTGACACATAAGTAGTCTAAGGTTAGCTAGCACCTCGTCTATGTTATGTGTATATATTCTATGAGCTAGGCCGCTAGGGCCTCGTCTATGTCACGTGAATCCCTAGATTTAAGGACTTTAATATATGCCGTCATCTGTGTCACATGCCTGACACAACGGGTAGACTGCATTATGCTGTCTGTATATGGGAATATGACATACATGATATATGGTGGTAATATTGTCTGTGACACTGTGTAGATATAACTTTAATTCAGGAAGGTGAAATCCCGTGTGTAAGATAGACTCGCTCAACTAGGTGGAAAGTGATTGTTGTACAGTATATGTTATTCTAAGTCATTGTAAGTTCCTTAGTTTTGCTCATAGAACGGTGTGTGTTTGTCTTTTGAGAAAATATCAATGTGCTTTTGACCAGTGGTGTTTATATTTTTCCTTCCTTGCTAGTACTGACCCGGTCAAGAATAGAGAACCCAAGGTTGTACCGCATCTGCATCCGAGAAGTCGGGGTGCAGAACATGCTGCATAACACTGGTGGCTAGTGGTGGTTCTTGACCTGGTGGTGGAACAGCAAGGAACGAAAAACTCACAGACATGGCGGGAAAACTGCATGTACAACATCCTAAGTTTGACTCTGAACTGTTCGACATACACATGTATATGTCTAAGATCAAAGCTATACTAGACATAAGTTTTGAGAATGACCGAGAAAAAATAGCAGTCACGCGTCCCCAGCTCGGAAAGACTATCTCAAGTATAGCCACTAAAATAGTCCTGGAGCTTAAGTGTGACCAGTTCCATGAAATCATGACCCAGGCTGTCACACCCTCACTAGGGAAGGTCGTCGCCTTCTCCCAGCTGGACGCACTCACCTACGATGGAAACTTAGACAACACCCTCATTCAAAGACGACGTCTCATCGCAACCACCTACTCAGAGGCGGATTTACAAACCTGGGACCAACATGTGTTTAATACCCTGCTATGAATACTCCCCAGCGTGGTCAAGGAACACTTCACCATCTACGACCCGACTAGGGATATCGACTGGGACATCCAGTTGGTGAAGTTCCTGCTCACCACCCGCACCACTCCCCAACAAATACTGGTAGTAAGCAGAGTCCCCACTTGGAAGCCACCCCCTAACAAGCCTCGGATGCACACTGCAAACGCCTCGCCCCTGGAACCGTCAGCCCTACCACGAGCTGTCCCCACTCAAAAGCAACCCACTCCCATCCAATCTCATCTCCATCAATCCCTGGGAATTCACAGCATGCAGCCATCGCTACCACATACAGGACATTCGAGAACAGTTAAAGGCCGCCAGGTGGAGGGCTGTAAACCAGGGGCACCGCAAGGTGTTGGCTATCGAAGACGACGCACCAGACGAACCTTCCCCTACTACTGAGGCCCATGACACTGAAGAGGCAGACATAGGCGGTGAGGGGGACGGCGCCTCACCCCAACTGGATTTTTAAGACCATCCCCGCACCTCCCCACAGTGGCGGGGGCCACCTCCCACAAGTACCGCCCCGCAGTCTATGATAAGTCCAGGCTGAATGGGGTGAAGGCTCGACTGCTGGTTGATACAGGAGCAGCCAGGTCTTGCCTAAAGCACCACTTCTACTCCCATCATGCCAAGCCTTTCGACCCCTTCCTCCCCACCTCAGCCCACCTCGTGGAAGCAGGGGATGGCCCCCTGCCAATCCGTGAAGAGACACGGGCTCTCCGTGTTCAAACACATCAGAAAGCAACCACCCAACATCAGTTCATTACATTTGACTCCACTTACCTTGCCTACGATGGTTACTTGGGGCTAGATCTGTTGCAGAAGCTATGGACCAACATCGACTGCCACGGGAGGCAGTTGCACTTTAACAAGTCACCAGATTCCCTCCATTCCCACCCCTACTCCACCTGCCCAACCCCCCCACCTTCCCCACTATGCTCTCCTCTGCTGTCACTATTCCTCCCCACCATGAGGCCTGGCTCCCCTTACACCAGCCTGCCGGCACATATGTCATATTCTACCCAATTGCACCGATGGGTGCCACCGCCTCCTGCCTTCTCTCTCTCACCTTCCTCCCCCCTCACCTCACTGCAGTCTGCGTGGCTATCATCTCCACTTCACCCCTCACCCTCCCTAAGGGCTTAGTGGTGGGTGAAATGGAGGAAGTCGAACCCTGCACCACCCCTCTTCCCCCAACCTCCCCCACCCTACCCCCACTCCCTGACCACGTCTTCCCACAACAAACCACCAATTTGCGACAACGTCTTCTTGACTTTCAGGACATCTTCTCGTCGGGACCTACAGACATCGGCCATACCATCATCCTGTCCCACGAGATACACATAACGGGCCCTCCTGTCCGGCAACCTGCTCACCGGATGAACCCCACTCAGTGGACAGAAGACCAGCAGGTCCAGGACATGTTAAATGTTGGTGTGATATCCCCATCAACCAGCCCATGGTCCTCTCCCATCATCCTCATCAAGAAGAAAGATGGGATGCTGTGATTTTGCATGGACTACTGTTGCTTAAACGATGTCACCACTAAGGACGCAACTCCCCTACCGAGAATCGACGATTCCCTGGACTCCCTGTACAGGGCCTCCTGGTTCTCCACCTTGGACCTACAGTCAGGATACTGGCAGGTCCCTGTTCACCCAGAGGATCGAGGTAAGACCGCCTTCTCCTCCAGCAACGGGAAGCACTACAAATTCAATGTGCTCCCCTTTGGCCTTTGTAATGCCCCAGCGACGTTTTTCCGCCTGACGGAGTCCGTGCTCAGTGGCCTCACATGGGAAATTTGCCTCGCCTACCTCGACGACGTCATCATCTTTAGTAGGACCTGGGCCGACCATCTCCACCGCCTACGCCAGGTCTTCTCTAGGATATGCCAAGCCAGGTTCAAACTCCGCCCGGCCAAGTGCGTCTTGGCCCAAAGATCAGTCTCCTTCCTGGGGCACATCATATCGAAGGAATGTATCGCACCTGACTCCATAAAACTCAAAGCTATAGCCGAACTTCCTCTGCCACAGGATGTGCATGAGATCCGTGCATTTATAGACCTCACCTCCTATTACCAGCGTTTTGTGAAGCGGTTTGGAACCATCACCAAGCCGCTGCACGACCTCAGCAAGAAAGGGAAGCCATTCACTTGGACAGAAGATCGCCTCCAAGCCTTCAAGACCCTCAAGGACAAACTCATCACTGCCCCCATAGTGGCATTCCCCGATTATACGATACCATTCTGCCTGTACACCAACGTCTCACTGGTGGCAATCAGCGTTGTACTAGCCCATGTGCAAAACAGCAAGGAGCATATTATCTCCTGCGCCAACCGCACCCTCAACCAGGAGGAACGTAACTACGAGGCCACGAATGAGAGTGTCTCGGTGTCATCTGGACACTCGAATACTTTCATGCATACTTGGTGGGTACCCACCTTACCATCATCACGGATCATCAGTCCCTGCAATGGTTCTGCCAACCTGACACCAGGAATGTGCAAGTGATCTGCTGGAGGGAGACCTTAGAAGAATTCGATTTTGACATATCATATCGGCCCAGCATGCTCCACACGAATGCCAACACCCTCTCCAGGCTTCGCTTGAACGCCATCCAGACTGCTCCCACCCTCATGCAATGTTGGCAGGCAAAGGACCTCCCCGATTGGATACCCATCCATTTATTCTCCAAGTAACAATGGCACGGTGACCTTCTCTACACCCACTCCGGCCACATAGCTCTTGACCCCAACGCTGCCCTAGACACCCTCACCCACCTCCACGCTAACAATGGGATACACCTCGGCACAAGAAAATTGCTCAAATATTTCAGTGACACCTTCTGGGCCCCACACCCCTCCAAGCTCGTGCAACAAGTCGTGCAAGCATGTCAAGCATGCATCCTCGGGAAAGACACCACTCGCACGCCGGGCCCCTCTGGCCAACTCGTGGCCAGTAAGCCTTGGCAATTGCTAACAGTTGATGTCATCGGGTCCCTTCTACCTAAATCTGGCTACTGCTACATCATTACATTTGTAGACACACATTCTAAATTCCTGATAGCATGCCCAGTGCAAGAACATCACGCCCTCACCCTCGCCGACGCCCTGACTTGCCACGTGTTCCCGTATTTCGGCATTCTCCACTCACTCCATTCCAATAATGCACCTGAATCCACGGGAAGGGTTTGGAAGGAACTATCTGCCCTGTTTGGATATACTCTCTCCCACTCCTCCCCGTACTGGCTGCAAGGGAATGGCATCTGCAGGCGTAGCCACCGGACTCGACTCAATCAAGTTCAGACCAGGATACAAGCCACACAAGACGACGACTGGCCAGTGCACATCAAAATAATACAGTAGGGGATGAACACGTGCCCCCGCGAGGATGGCATCACACCACATGAATGGGTATTTGGCAAACCGCTCCTACTACTCCCCCTCCACCACCACCTACAAGCCCCTGTGAACCCCACCTTATCCGATTCCCTACATCATCTCAAACGGAAACTCCAGCACCTGCAAGCCACCCAAGACATGGCCCCAGATGCTACACCAGCCAGCCCGTATAAACCATGTGACCTTGTCATGGACACCACCCTACCTACCCCACACAAGCTTGTCCCTCGCTATATGGGCCCCTACAAGGTAGTGAATGTCTCTAACCCCTACCAAGTCACCATCAACTACCACAACACGACCCACACCTACAGGATTCGCCATGTGCGTTGATCTTCAGCACTGAACACACCACCCCCTCAGCAACACTGCCCACCGGCCCCACTCCTGCCTCACCCTCAGCGCCAGACAATTCCTACGTCTGCTACCACTCCCCTTCCTGCTCCCCTACCGACACCCCCACTGCACCTACCGCTCCCAATCCAACCACCATCTCGCCTTCAATCACACCTGGTCCCCCGACAGCCTCCTCCCCGATCTCCCCCCCCCCCTCAAGCCCTCACCCTCTCCTGATAGATCCTCATCACCTCTGTCCCCTATAGCCACCACCACCCGCCATCCTCCATGCCCCACTCCCACGCCCGCCCACCCCACCACTGCCCGTGCCTCACCCCAACATCCTTCATCATCCAGGCCCCCCTCTTCGCCACCTCCTCCCTCCATACCACCTGCCTGCCCTTCCACCACTAGCTCCTCACCACCCACACCCATCCTCACCACCACCCACACCAGATCTGGCCGCCTTCCCTGCCCACCCACCCATAACACCCACATGCCCTCCCCATCCTCCACCCCCACCCCTAACACTGTCTCCCTTCTCCCCCAAACATGCCACTCCCTGGAGAATATCCCAATTGCCTGCCTCATTAAGCCGATTACCCCGAGATGCCTTCATAAATCACAACAACGACATACCTCTCCAGTCTACAACCTGACGTCTTCCAGCACGCCCCGTCTCCACCACCAGAGATGAAAATTACACACATAATCTGGACCACACCCCAGAGGCTCAAGCACCGCCTCCACAGCACCGACCAGCTCCTCTGTCTCTGCGGTGTACCTTTTTACCTTCATCTCTCACCGTGCTCTATCCCTGTATCTCCAGCCCAACCCACGGACAGCCCACTGAACCAACTTCCTTCACCACCTCACACCCTCCCATGGCACCGTCACCTTCAACACTTTCCAACTCCAGTCACGAGGACTTGACTTTCACCCCCACGATGGTGGTGAAATACCAGCACGGCGGGGTGAACCCGACACCACCACCCGAGGAGGAGAGTATGAGGGGGTGACACCCACCCCACAAGTGGATCACGGAGAGGCTGGCTTACCTAGCTCACCGTCCAGGCTAAAACGACATATCTCTCCTGTGACCCAGCGCCCCTCTTCCCTGCAGCCAAACCACCCAGCAGTGTACAGGAAAAGTACACTACTCTTCAATAATGGGAACACTCACCAGAATCGGGGTGGGACTTGCAGTGGCAAAGTCCCAAGCACACCCTTGGATGCCGAGTCTCCTGGATCGGCCTCCTATTTAATAGAGGACTCAGGAGGAGCCTCAAGGGTTGCTATCCCTCTG
This sequence comes from Coenobita brevimanus, assembly GCF_032717465.1. NCBI lineage: Eukaryota > Metazoa > Arthropoda > Malacostraca > Decapoda > Coenobitidae > Coenobita > Coenobita brevimanus. The sequence goes on along the minus strand of NC_137013.1, from coordinate 23,369,862 downwards.
CGGCAGGAGGGCATGCTCCATCAGAGCTGTGGCAAAAGCCAAGAGAGTTCATCCGACCTCTTTGTCCCCCTTTCCCTGAGACAAAACCTTCCCTGTCGGAAGGAGGGCACGCTCTGTCAGAGCTGTGGCAAAAGCCGGGAAAGTTCATCTGACCTCTTCCTCCCACTATCTCCGGGACAGGATTCCCGACCCCTATGGAAGGAGGGCATGCTCCATCGGAGCTCTGACAAAATCCGAGAGAGCTCATCTGACCTCTTCCTCCCACCATCACCGGGGCAGGAGTCCCAGGCCCTATGGCTGGAGCGCAGGCTCTGCCAGATCCGTGGCTGAGGCCGGGAGAGCCCGATGGGCACTATCTCTCAGCTGCCTGGGTCGGCGGTGTCCCAGAGAGTCTTCCCTGACTCCTCCTGTTCTCCTGCCTTCCCTAGGAGCACAGGCAGTGCCCAACGGGTTTGCCTGATGGAGGGAACGTCCCCTGGACCTCCCCCGCATACCCTGGACCTGAGTTTCGGCGGGGCCCTATGGGCCTACCATGCAGGAGGTTCGGCCTTCGGTCACCCTCCCTCTGCTAGACCCCAGGTTCCTACAGAGGGAAACATCTCTAGTTCTACACACCACCTCTGCGGCAGAACAAGGTGCCCTTCTCTCCACCTCTCTACCCGAGAGGGTGGGATTTGCTCCCCTACTGGCTCCTCACCTGAGACCAGACTGGGTGAGACGTCCCTGAGGCCAGGCGTCCAGTCCTTGCAGCCTCGCCTCCCCCAGGTGCTGTCGGGCTCCACCAGGACGAGAGGCCACAGACCAGCCTTGATGGCCTCCTCCTTCAGCCAAGACTGCAGTTCCTGGAGTCAGCAGGCCTCCCCAGATGCTCGTTGTGGCCGTAAGACCTCCCTTGGTGCAGGTGGCCACAGATCCTCCATGATGGCCGCCCCTGCCAGATGAGATGACAGCCCAGTATGGACATTGTCCTTCCCCCAGCCAACCATAGGCCCGGGCCTACCCAGGTCCTCTCCCAGGACCCCGACAATGACTAAGGGCCAGCACTGAGCAGCACGCCTTCTGGCCCTCTTTGGCCCTAGCCCAGAGAGCCCCGCCTCCAGCCGGGCCATTGCGGCTAGGGAGCCAACCAACACACCACCTGCCCACTGCTCCCGGACTAGTGGCGGCTACACGGACCACCCTTCCCTACACTACTTGCCGGACTGCCTGTCACGAATCAATTCGCGACATTTCCGTTTTGTGAGAAGCCACGAACTATTAGTGGAAAACTCACTGTGTATCGCTCAGCTAACCGTTTCTCCCTCCATTTCGGGGTATACTTTTCAAAACATTCGTCACCGTTTTCAAAAGTGACCGATTTAATGCACGTCACTAAGTGCTGTACTGAGCGATACTATTGTTTTTTTATTGTTCGCCCCTGCTCATTCGACCGTTAGAAAATGCGGCTGAGTGCTCCGCTTTTCTTTCCCACGACTTGGGCAGTCGAGTGTTTGCTGTGACGGAGAGATGTCCTGTGCTACAGAAGTGAGAGTAGAGAGAGGTCAGCTAGTACCCAGACTCCGCTTGACACAGCTCCCAGACTCCCATCCTAGATTTGGGTGATACACAGCATTCATCGTCCGGTATTTCCTTTTGTATAATCCTAGTTTTAAGAGCTTAGTTAAGGTGTTTTTTCCTAGGCGTAAGTATTTAGCTTTTGTGTGAGTGAGTGAGTGCGTCTCATTAATTTGATTTGAATTGTAACGTTAAATTTATTTTATTGTAATCAATAAATTTAACAGTTCTTTTTTTGAGCTTAATGTAAAGTAAAATCTTGTTTCATTTCTCCATAATTAAGCTTATTTCCACATAGCTCCTAGCTTGCATAAACGTTTTACTATTCATAACTGGTACTTAGACCAGTCTTGTTGTATTAACTTAAAATCCGTTGTGCCAGGAGTTAATGCATCAGCAAGAACCTGATGTTATTATTATTAGTATTAGTTATTTATTGTCAGGGGTGAAGTAACTTTCTCCAGAGGCTAACAGTACAGTAATTCAGCAATTGTGAGTAATTAGTCTCTGCTGTGTACTGTTGAGAAAGTTTATAAATTCTCGTTCTTAGAGAATCTTAGCAAGTCAGCGTAAAGTAATCGTTGCTTGATGTAGCAAGACAATCATTGTCTCTGCTCTTCAATATTATTGAATATTATTATCAATTCAAATAACATTTAACCATATATTTTCAAAATTACCGGGATATTTTAAAAACCCCGTGACAATTGGCGACCTCATTCCAGGATATTAACTCCTAGCTCTAAAGCTATTCACGAGATAGTGATCACTCATTCATATTTAGGTATTTATCATTAAAGTTTATAGGCACAAGCTTACTGGTGTTTACCCTTAATTTAGCAAGTGAATTTTGCTTTATTAATCAATAGAATACTTAACTCTAGTTTATTCTTGGTAACGTCAGACGATTTTATTCGCTCCTGGGAAGTCGGCGTACCCATTGTGTTTATTATTGAGTCTTCCCAGTCATTTACATTTTTTATTTATTCTTTGCCAGTTAACTAGATAAGACTGGTCACCACTAGCTTGTGTCTGTATTCTTTACTTGTGTTTATTAGTATTCGTCGCTAAGCAGTCAGTACTCAGTTTCGGTTTGCTTAATAAATTAGCGCTATGGCTACCACCATATTTTTACAGGAAGCCAAAGATATGGGTCTTTCGGACCCAACCGAAATTAAAGAGTATATACTCTCACGGCATAATCAGGAGCAGCAGCGCGAGAATGATGCCCGTGAAGAGCGTAAGATTCAGCGCGAATACGAGCGAGAACAGCTCGAACAACGTGAAAGAGAGCGTGCATATGAACAAGAGCAGCGTGAGAAAGAGCGCGAGTATGAGCGAGAACAGCGCGAATACGAGCGTGAACGATATGAACGAGAGCGACAACAGCGCGAACACGAGCTAGTACAAGAGCGAGAACAGCGCGAATACGAGCGTGAACAACGAGACAAAGAACAAGAACATGAACTTGAAGTGCTGAAGCTCCAGCGAGATTCCTTGGCTTCAGACACGTCTGCTGCAGTTGGTCCAAGCTCCACGAGCGTTCTCCCTGCACATGTCCTGGCGACCCCACGCATCAAGCTTCCTTCATACAAGGAAAGCGAGCGAATCGAGCCGTACATAGCTCGTTTTGAGGACATGGCAGACATGTATCAACTGGATGAGGCAGCTAAGCGGCTTCAGTTTCTTAGCCTATTTGAGGGCCCTGCCCTCGATATTCTCCACACAATTCGTGGAGACAATCTCACATATGAGATGATGAAAGCTGCACTCATTAAGGCGTATGGTCTCACAGTAGACGACGCCAAAGTTCAGTTCATGCGAGCTCGTCTCCAAGACAAGGAGACAGCTGTTCAGTTCCTTGATCGTCTCACAGCTTACTTAAATGAGTGGATGGAGAAAGATGAAACTCCTTCCACGCGTGAGGGGATAATTGACCTTATGCTGCGTACACAGCTAGAGAGGTCGTGGCCTGCTGAGCTCATAGCACAGCTTAAGATCTGCCAGGTGAAAGATGCCAGCCAAATGGCAGAGAAGGCTGACGCATTCTTTACTGCATACGGGTATCAAACTCGTAAGCAGCAAAACACCTGGAACAGAAAACCTGATAAATCTGGGAAACCGTCTCAGATTGAACCCCAGCAACAAGGCCATTCTCAGAATAATGGCCAAGGTCCAAAACCGCAGTGGAAGGACCAGGGGCAAAACACTCAGAAACCTGAGTGGAAGAGGTACAACAAGTACCCTAACCAGCAGTAGTATCAGCCACGCAAACGACCGATGGGACAAAGTTTTTCACCACCAGCTCAAAAGAGGCAGGAAGCGAATGCAGCCTTCATTCCTCAGCAGCAGCACGGTGGCCACGTCCCTACCAGTGTGGGTACTTCCCCACAGTTCACTAGTCCCACAGTGACAGTGAACCCCCCTCCACAGATGGCCAATGTTCCATCTTCCCAATATAATTGTCAAGGCACAATGTTCGCCGCATCAGTTCAGCAGCCTCAAGAGTGGCTAGCTGCTTCCTCCACAGGCCCCACCACAGGTGACAGTACCTTCCTTGTACAGCCAGGGTTTGTGGGAGGCATTCCTGTGAAGGTCCTGAGAGACAATGGCTCCTCAGGTTGCTCTGTTAAGCAGAGTTTAGTTCGGCCTGAGCAGTATACAGGTCGACAGATCCATGCAAATCTTATTGATAGATCAGTGAGATTGTTCCCTGAGGCATGTATCCAGGTGGCATCTCCATTTTATACTGGTATGACACTTGCAGTTGTCATGCCAGAACCCTTATTTGAACTCATCATTGGAAATATTAATGGAGTCAAGGATAGTTGCTCCGATGATGACGCTACTCAGACTTCGGCTGCTGCGGGAACACGAGCCATGGCTGAGGCTCCAGACTGTGTCACCCCAGTGATCATTGAATCGCCGCAAGATCTGATGTGTAGTCAACTTGTTGTACAAGAACAACATTCTGACCCGACACTTGCTACCGTGCGGAACAAACAAAAGGGTCGAGTGATAAAGTATTCACAGGGAGGTCGAGCCAAGTTCCTTTGCAAAGAAGGACGGCTCTACCGTGAGTCACGAACACCTGAGGGCGAGGTTCGACTGCAGTTTGTCGTTCCCGCCAAGTACCACCTAGCAGTGTTACAATGGGGTCATTGTTCAGCCTCTGGAGGTCACATGGGCAAAAGGAAGACCCAGGGCCGTATCCAAGCTGACTTTTTCTGGCCAGGGATGGGACGAGACATATATAATTTTGTCCGTTCCTGCAGTGTGTGCCAAAGTATCACCACTAATCAGGGACATGCCCTTCCCGTGCCATTTGTAACCACACCCGTAATCTCTGAGACAGTTGAGAGACAGGGTAGTGGTGAAGTGGGTGCAGACCTGTCGTCTCGCCCATTGGCCCCACAGGACACATTATGTCCAGGGCCTGTACATACATATTATGTACCGTAAGTTAAGGGGGAAGTTCGAGAGAGAACTCTGCAGAGGCGACTTGAGGCTATGGAAGACCCAAGTTTGCACAAGGATTCTCAGCTTCCCGATACTAATATAAGTATTGTATTGTAGGTTAAGGGGGAAGTGAGAACTCCGCAGAGGCGACTTGAGGCTATGGAAGACCCAAGTTTGCACAAGGATTCTCAACTTGCCGACCATAATCGTGTGCTATAATTAATGGCGACCTCGAATGTATGTCGTATCACTGACTGCTAGGCAGAGAGAGTAATTGTAACATGATAAAATTTTGTCTCATTGACATTTTTGATGCTCCACCTCAATTGGTTTTGCAGGTTCAGCAATGGGGGTAGCAGTTTTGCTGTGCTTGTAAGACCAGCTGATCGTCTGCCGCACGCTGCCGCCTCTTCTCTGCCTTCGTCGTCGCCATATTATTATTTACTGTGTCATTTTACACATAGGTACAGTTACACTACAACTGTCACACCTACACCGTGTATTACATACACCACGCTACACAACAATTAGTTGTCAGTGTAAATGTAGCGAATTTTCGCTCAGTTTGACCTAAGTACAGGATTTTCACCGTCGTCACGGAGTTTTTTCCCTCAAGCTTGCTTTTATTAACGTAAATACGAGGTTTTTTTCGCTCACTGGCGACTGCGACTTTCTCCTGTAGCAGGATAGCACACACACCACAGTGTGAATCTTGTGTGAATGACTTAGAATGTATACATATATATATATATATCCACAAATTTTTCCCATAAGGAAAAAATTTAATTTTGTAGGGGCGTAATGTCACAAATCAATTCGCGACATTTCCGTTTTGTGAGAAGCCACGAACTATTAGTGGAAAACTCACTGTGTATCGCTCAGCTAACCGTTTCTCCCTCCATTTCGGGGTATACTTTTCAAAACATTCGTCACCGTTTTCAAAAGTGACCGATTTAATGCACGTCACTAAGTGCTGTACTGAGCGATACTATTGTTTTTTTATTGTTCGCCCCTGCTCATTCGACCGTTAGAAAATGCGGCCGAGTGCTCCGCTTTTCTTTCCCACGACTTGGGCAGTCGAGTGTTTGCTGTGACGGAGAGAGGTCCTGTGCTACAGAAGTGAGAGTAGAGAGAGGTCAGCTAGTACCCAGACTCCGCTTGACACAGCTCCCAGACTCCCATCCTAGATTTGGGTGATACACAGCATTCATCGACCGGTATTTCCTTTTGTATAATCCTAGTTTTAAGAGCTTAGTTAAGGTGTTTTTCCTAGGCGTAAGTATTTAGCTTTTGTGTGAGTGAGTGAGTGCGTCTCATTAATTTGATTTGAATTGTAACGTTAAATTTATTTTTTTGTAATCAATAAATTTAACAGTTCTTTTTTTGAGCTTAATGTAAAGTAAAATCTTGTTTCATTTCTCCATAATTAAGCTTATTTCTACATAGCTCCTAGCTTGCATAAACGTTTTACTATTCATAACTGGTACTTAGACCAGTCTTGTTGTATTAACTTAAAATCCGTTGTGCCAGGAGTTAATGCATCAGCAAGAACCTGATGTTATTATTATTAGTATTAGTTATTTATTGTCAGGGGTGAAGTAACTTTCTCCAGAGGCTAACAGTACAGTAATTCAGCAATTGTGAGTAATTAGTCTCTGCTGTGTACTGTTGAGAAAGTTTATAAATTCTCGTTCTTAGAGAATCTTAGCAAGTCAGCGTAAAGTAATCGTTGCTTGATGTAGCAAGACAATCATTGTCTCTGCTCTTCAATATTATTGAATATTATTATCAATTCAAATAACATTTAACCATATATTTTCAAAATTACCGGGATATTTTAAAAACCCCGTGACAATTGGCGACCTCATTCCAGGATATTAACTCCTAGCTCTAAAGCTATTCAAGAGATAGTGCTCACTCATTCATATTTAGGTATTTATCATTAAAGTTTATAGGCACAAGCTTACTGGTGTTTACCCTTAATTTAGCAAGTGAATTTTGCTTTATTAATCAATAGAATACTTAACTCTAGTTTATTCTTGGTAACGTCAGACGATTTTATTCGCTCCTGGGAAGTCAGCGTACCCATTGTGTTTATTATTGAGTCTTCCCAGTCATTTACATTTTTGATTTATTCTTTGCCAGTTAACTAGATAAGACTGGTCACCACTAGCTTCTGTCTGTATTCTTTACTTGTGTTTATTAGTATTCGTCGCTAAGCAGTCAGTACTCAGTTTCGGTTTGCTTAATAAATTAGCGCTATGGCTACCACCATATTTTTACAGGAAGCCAAAGATATGGGTCTTTCGGACCCAACCGAAATTAAAGAGTATATACTCTCACGGCATAATCAGGAGCAGCAGCGAGAATGATGCCCGTGAAGAGCGTAAGATTCAGCGCGAATACGAGCGAGAACAGCGCGAACAACGTGAAAGAGAGCGTGCATATGAACAAGAGCAGCGTGAGAAAGAGCGCGAGTATGAGCGAGAACAGCGCGAATACGAGCGTGAACGACATGAACGAGAGCGACAACAGCGCGAACACGAGCTAGTACAAGAGCGAGAACAGCGCGAATACGAGCGTGAACAACGAGACAAAGAACAAGAACATGAACTTGAAGTGCTGAAGCTCCAGCGAGATTCCTTGGCTTCAGACACGTCTGGTGCAGTTGGTCCAAGCTCCACGAGCGTTCTCCCTGCACATGTCCTGGCGACCCCACGCATCAAGCTTCCTTCATACAAGGAAAGCGAGCGAATCGAGCCGTACATAGCTCGTTTTGAGGACATGGCAGACATGTATCAACTGGATGAGGCAGCTAAGCGGCTTCAGTTTCTTAGCCTATTTGAGGGCCCTGCCCTCGATATTCTCCACAGAATTCGTGGAGACAATCTCACATATGAGATGATGAAAGCTGCACTCATTAAGGCGTATGGTCTCACAGTAGACGACGTCAAAGTTCAGTTCATGCGAGCTCGTCTCCAAGACAAGGAGACAGCTGTTCAGTTCCTTGATCGTCTCACAGCTTACTTAAATGAGTGGATGGAGAAAGATGAAACTCCTTCCACGCGTGAGGGGATAATTGACCTTATGCTGCGTACACAGCTAGAGAGGTCGTGGCCTGCTGAGCTCATAGCACAGCTTAAGATCTGCCAGGTAAAAGATGCCAGCCAAATGGCAGAGAAGGCTGACGCATTCTTTACTGCATACGGGTATCAAACTCGTAAGCAGCAAAACACCTGGAACAGAAAACCTGATAAATCTGGGAAACCGTCTCAGATTGAACCCCAGCAACAAGGCCATTCTCAGAATAATGGCCAAGGTCCAAAACCGCAGTGGAAGGACCAGGGGCAAAACACTCAGAAACCTGAGTGGAAGAGGTACAACAAGTACCCTAACCAGCAGCAGTATCAGCCACGCAACCGACCGATGGGACAAAGTTTTTCACCACCAGCTCAAAAGAGGCAGGAAGCGAATGCAGCCTTCATTCCTCAGCAGCAGCACGGTGGCCACGTCCCTACCAGTGTGGGTACTTCCCCACAGTTCACTAGTCCCACAGTGACAGTGAACCCCCCTCCACAGATGGCCAATGTTCCATCTTCCCAATATAATTGTCAAGGCACAATGTTCGCCGCATCAGTTCAGCAGCCTCAAGAGTGGCTAGCTGCTTCCTCCACAGGCCCCACCACAGGTGACAGTACCTTCCTTGTACAGCCAGGGTTTGTGGGAGGCATTCCTGTGAAGGTCCTGAGAGACAATGGCTCCTCAGGTTGCTCTGTTAACCCCTACACCGCGGGCTTGTTTACCAATAACTTGCGTGTGCCGCGGGGTTATTTGGGCTCCGACAGACTCTCAAAAAATATTTGCCAAAAATCAGTTATTAGTCCTAGAATAATAAAATTACATATGCTTATGGCACATACCTTCAGCTTTCTCCTGGAATGATTGTTGAGCCTTCGTCGGTTACCGTAGGACTTGTGGAGACCTCTGAAGTTGGGTAACGAAGTCTCCACTTTACACTTCCCGACAACCCGTAATATGATTACCACAGCCAGATACAAACACTATAAACACTATTCTACAATTTCCAAGTAGTTTGGGATCCATACTAAAAAAAAAAAACCATTGTGAAAGCAATGGAAATTACGAGCGCGTCTGATCGTCGCACTGGCACTAGTTCGCTCATGGTAGTCTGTCATTTACATATTATTCATAAAACCCCTCACACTTTATATTTCTATTACTATATAACACTTATATATATCTACAGTCTTTATCCATAAGTTTCCTTCAGTAGTATTAGTTTATTGTCATTGTAGGGATTCAATTTCTTTCAGTAAAATACGTAGCATTCACTTTCTCATCTTGTATACTGGCATTGAGAGTGAATGTCACTTTCATCTTCACTCTCATAACTCATAGCATTCAGACATGCTAGAGTGAAACTTTCACTTTCATTACTCCTAGTATATACTCGTATTCTTATAATACTACTCATTTACATTTCTATGTACGTTCTCTATTTTATTTACGTTATTTACATTTCTATTTTATTTACACTGTGTTGTGCACTGTCACTTGAAATAACTTATAAAACTATTTTCCATTGTTCACGTATATTTACATTCATTACTTTCACTTGCTGTTTACACATTATTTACAATTCCACTTGCACTGTTTTACTCAATAGAAAGATCGTAGTCACTCTTTTATCAATTGTCAGCCCTTTACCTCTTTCCACACGAGGTTTAGTAGGGGGTAAAGGTCACAGAACCATTTGCATGGGGGTGAAAAAAGGCCTTGAAGTCAGCAAGTTGAAACATACGTCCTCTCACTTCGGAAGATGAGACTACACTGATAACGCAGGGGCAGCCTAGAGGCCTGCTTTAGGGGTTATTCAGAGTTACCAATATTACTTCTTGAAACAGCTAAGTCTAGCACTGATATGATTGGCAGGAAATCTAGACAATACATTATAAATTTGGTAGTTCCAGGTGAATGTAAATATTCTCCCTTCCCTCCTTACATTTATATTTATTACGAAAATAGATTAGAGGCCTACTTAGGAGATATATAATCAGAGCTACCAATGTTAAATCTTGAAACAGCTTTGTGTAGCACTGATATGATTGGCAGGAAATCTAGACAATACATTATAAATTAGGTGGTTCCAGGTGAATGTAAATATCACTTAGGGTTCTCCCTTCTCTCCTTACATGTATATTTATTACGAAAATAGATTATACAGCATATTTCAAGGGGAAAAAAACAGCGAAAATTAGCGAACGAGTGCACGTGAGGTGTTGTCAGGTGATAATTAGCCAATTCCAGGTGTATGGCACTCTCACTTACCTGATTTCTTTCTTGTATATATTATTTGGTATAAGAATACGACATAGGGCTTATTTCAATGGATGAAATCAGTGAAAAATTCCAGGGAAGATTTACTTAGCGTAGCATGGCCGGGAAGGCGAGAGCATAGGGTAATGGAGGGGGGGTAGGGAGGGGAGTCAAGAACGGGGAGAAATGGCTAAATTGTCAACAATGGATGGGAGTACAGATGAGATTAGGAGTGCTGACTAGTGTTGGACATTGTCAGTACTGATAGATGATACAAGCCCCCACTTGAAAGCCCGGGTGAATTCAAAATAACACAGAATCACAAAAGCGACGCCCCGCGGTATGATCCCTTGCTCCCAAGCGTCACGAAAGTGACGCCCCGCGGTTAAGGGGTTAAGCAGAGTTTAGTTCGGCCTGAGCAGTATACAGGTCGACAGATCCATGCAAATCTTATTGATGGATCAGTGAGATTGTTCCCTGAGGCATGTATCCAGGTGGCATCTCCATTTTATACTGGTATGACACTTGCAGTTGTCATGCCAGAACCCTTATTTGAACTCATCATTGGAAATATTAATGGAGTCAAGGATAGTTGCTCTGATGATGACGCTACTCAGACTTCGGCTGCTGCAGTAACACGAGCCATGGCTGAGGCTCCAGACTGTGTCATCCCAGTGATCATTGAATCGCCGCAAGATCTGATGTGTAGTCAACTTGTTGTACAAGAACAACATTCTGACCCGACACTTGCTACCGTGCGGAACAAACAAAAGGGTCGAGTGATAAAGTATTCACAGGGAGGTCGAGCCAAGTTCCTTTGCAAACAAGGACGGCTCTACCGTGAGTCACGAACACCCGAGGGCGAGGTTCGACTGCAGTTTGTCGTTCCCGCCAAGTACCGCCTAGCAGTGTTACAATGGGGTCATTGTTCAGCCTCTGGAGGTCACATGGGCAAAAGGAAGACCCAGGGCCGTATCCGAGCTGACTTTTTCTGGCCAGGGATGGGACGAGACATAGATAATTTTGTCCGTTCCTGCAGTGTGTGCGAAAGTATCACCACTAATCAGGGACATGCCCTTCCCGTGCCATTTGTAACCACACCCGTAATCTCTGAGACAGTTGAGAGACAGGGTAGTGGTGAAGTGGGTGCAGACCTGACGTCTCGCCCATTGGCCCCACAGGACACATTATGTCCAGGGCCTGTACATACATATTATGTACCGTAAGTTAAGGGGGAAGTTCGAGAGAGAACTCTGCAGAGGCGACTTGAGGCTATGGAAGACCCAAGTTTGCACAAGGATTCTCAGCTTCCCGATACTAATATAAGTATTGTATTGTAGGTTAAGGGGGAAGTGAGAACTCCGCAGAGGCGACTTGAGGCTATGGAAGACCCAAGTTTGCACAAGGATTCTCAACTTGCCGACCATAATCGTGTGCTATAATTAATGGCGACCTCGAATGTATGTCGTAACACTGACTGCTAGGCAGAGAGAGTAATTGCAACATGATAAAATTTTGTCTCATTGACATTTTTGATGCTCCACCTCAATTGGTTTTCCAGGTTCAGCAATGGGGGTAGCAGTTTTGCTGTGCGGGCCAGCTGATCGTCTGCCGCACGCTGCCGCCTCTTCTCTGCCTTCGTCGTCGCCATATTATTATTTACTGTGTCATTTTACACATAGGTACAGTTACACTACAACTGTCACACCTACACCGTGTATTACATACACCACGCTACACAACAATTAGTTGTCAGTGTAAATGTAACGAATTTTCGCTCAGTTTGACCTGAGTACAGGATTTTCACCGTCGTCACGGAGTTTTTTCCCTCAAGCTTGCTTTTATTAACGTAAATACGAGGTTTTTTCGCTCACTGGCGACTGCGACTTTCTCCTGTAGCAGGATAGCACACACACCACAGTGTGAATCTTGTGTGAATGACTTAGAATGTATACATATATATATATATATCCACAAATTTTTCCCATAAGGAAAAAATTTAATTTTGTAGGGGCGTAATGTCACGAATCAATTCGCGACATTTCCGTTTTGTGAGAAGCCACGAACTATTAGTGGAAAACTCACTGTGTATCGCTCAGCTAACCGTTTCTCCCTCCATTTCGGGGTATACTTTTCAAAACATTCGTCACCGTTTTCAAAAGTGACCGATTTAATGCACGTCACTAAGTGCTGTACTGAGCGATACTATTGTTTTTTTATTGTTCGCCCCTGCTCATTCGACCGTTAGAAAATGCGGCCGAGTGCTCCGCTTTTCTTTCCCACGACTTGGGCAGTCGAGTGTTTGCTGTGACGGAGAGAGGTCCTGTGCTACAGAAGTGAGAGTAGAGAGAGGTCAGCTAGTACCCAGACTCCGCTTGACACAGCTCCCAGACTCCCATCCTAGATTTGGGTGATACACAGCATTCATCGTCCGGTATTTCCTTTTGTATAATCCTAGTTTTAAGAGCTTAGTTAAGGTGTTTTTCCTAGGCGTAAGTATTTAGCTTTTGTGTGAGTGAGTGAGTGCGTCTCACTGATTTGATTTGAATTGTAACGTTAAATTTATTTTTTTGTAATCAATAAATTTAACAGTTCTTTTTGAGCTTAATGTAAAGTAAAATCTTGTTTCATTTCTCCATAATTAAGCTTATTTCCACATAGCTCCTAGCTTGCATAAACGTTTTACTATTCATAACTGGTACTTAGACCAGTCTTGTTGTATTAACTTAAAATCCGTTGTGCCAGGAGTTAATGCATCAGCAAGAACCTGATGTTATTATTAGTAGTATTAGTTATTTATTGTCAGGGGTGAAGTAACTTTCTCCAGAGGCTAACAGTACAGTAATTCAGCAATTGTGAGTAATTAGTCTCTGCTGTGTACTGTTGAGAAAGTTTATAAATTCTCGTTCTTAGAGAATCTTAGCAAGTCAGCGTAAAGTAATCGTTGCTTGATGTAGCAAGACAATCATTGTCTCTGCTCTTCAATATTATTGAATATTATTATCAATTCAAATAACATTTAACCATATATTTTCAAAATTACCGGGATATTTTAAAAACCCCGTGACAATTGGCGACCTCATTCCAGGATATTAACTCCTAGCTCTAAAGCTATTCACGAGATAGTGCTCACTCATTCATATTTAGGTATTTATCATTAAAGTTTATAGGCACAAGCTTACTGGTGTTTACCCTTAATTTAGCAAGTGAATTTTGCTTTATTAATCAATAGAGTACTTAACTCTAGTTTATTCTTGGTAACGTCAGACGATTTTATTCGCTCCTGGGAAGTCGGCGTACCCATTGTGTTTATTATTGAGTCTTCCCAGTCATTTACATTTTTGATTTATTCTTTGCCAGTTAACTAGATAAGACTGGTCACCACTAGCTTCTGTCTGTATTCTTTACTTGTGTTTATTAGTATTCGTCGCTAAGCAGTCAGTACTCAGTTTCGGTTTGCTTAATAAATTAGCGCTATGGCTACCACCATATTTTTACAGGAAGCCAAAGATATGGGTCTTTCGGACCCAACCGAAATTAAAGAGTATATACTCTCACGGCATAATCAGGAGCAGCAGCGCGAGAATGATGCACGTGAAGAGCGTAAGATTCAGCGCGAATACGAGCGAGAACAGCGCGAACAACGTGAAAGAGAGCGTGCATATGAACAAGAGCAGCGTGAGAAAGAGCGCGAGTATGAGCGAGAACAGCGCGAATACGAGCGTGAACGACATGAACGAGAGCGACAACAGCGCGAACACGAGCTAGTACAAGAGCGAGAATAGCGCGAATACGAGCGTGAACAACGAGACAAAGAACAAGAACATGAACTTGAAGTGCTGAAGCTCCAGCGAGATTCCTTGGCTTCAGACACGTCTGGTGCAGTTGGTCCAAGCTCCACGAGCGTTCTCCCTGCACATGTCCTGGCGACCCCACGCATCAAGCTTCCTTCATACAAGGAAAGCGAGCGAATCGAGCCGTACATAGCTCGTTTTGAGGACATGGCAGACATGTATCAACTGGATGAGGCAGCTAAGCGGCTTCAGTTTCTTAGCCTATTTGAGGGCCCTGCCCTCGATATTCTCCACAGAATTCGTGGAGACAATCTCACATATGAGATGATGAAAGCTGCACTCATTAAGGCGTATGGTCTCACAGTAGACGACGTCAAAGTTCAGTTCATGCGAGCTCGTCTCCAAGACAAGGAGACAGCTGTTCAGTTCCTTGATCGTCTCACAGCTTACTTAAATGAGTGGATGGAAAAAGATGAAACTCCTTCCACACGTGAGGGGATAATTGACCTTAAGCTGCGTACACAGCTAGAGAGGTCGTGGCCTGCTGAGCTCATAGCACAGCTTAAGATCTGCCAGGTAAAAGATGCCAGCCAAATGGCAGAGAAGGCTGACGCATTCTTTACTGCATACGGGTATCAAACTCGTAAGCAGCAAAACACCTGGAACAGAAAACCTGATAAATCTGGGAAACCGTCTCAGATTGAACCCCAGCAACAAGGCCATTCTCAGAATAATGGCCAAGGTCCAAAACCGCAGTGGAAGGACCAGGGGCAAAACACTCAGAAACCTGAGTGGAAGAGGTACAACAAGTACCCTAACCAGCAGCAGTATCAGCCACGCAACCGACCGATGGGACAAAGTTTTTCACCACCAGCTCAAAAGAGGCAGGAAGCGAATGCAGCCTTCATTCCTCAGCAGCAGCACGGTGGCCACGTCCCTACCAGTGTGGGTACTTCCCCACAGTTCACTAGTCCCACAGTGACAGTGAACCCCCTCCACAGATGGCCAATGTTCCATCTTCCCAATATAATTGTCAAGGCACAATGTTCGCCGCATCAGTTCAGCAGCCTCAAGAGTGGCTAGCTGCTTCCTCCACAGGCCCCACCACAGGTGACAGTACCTTCCTTGTACAGCCAGGGTTTGTGGGAGGCATTCCTGTGAAGGTCCTGAGAGACAATGGCTCCTCAGGTTGCTCTGTTAAGCAGAGTTTAGTTCGGCCTGAGCAGTATACAGGTCGACAGATCCATGCAAATCTTATTGATGGATCAGTGAGATTGTTCCCTGAGGCATGTATCCAGGTGGCATCTCCATTTTATACTGGTATGACACTTGCAGTTGTCATGCCAGAACCCTTATTTGAACTCATCATTGGAAATATTAATGGAGTCAAGGATAGTTGCTCTGATGATGACGCTACTCAGACTTCGGCTGCTGCAGTAACACGAGCCATGGCTGAGGCTCCAGACTGTGTCATCCCAGTGATCATTGAATCGCCGCAAGATCTGATGTGTAGTCAACTTGTTGTACAAGAACAACATTCTGACCCGACACTTGCTACCGTGCGGAACAAACAAAAGGGTCGAGTGATAAAGTATTCACAGGGAGGTCGAGCCAAGTTCCTTTGCAAACAAGGACGGCTCTACCGTGAGTCACGAACACCCGAGGGCGAGGTTCGACTGCAGTTTGTCGTTCCCGCCAAGTACCGCCTAGCAGTGTTACAATGGGGTCATTGTTCAGCCTCTGGAGGTCACATGGGCAAAAGGAAGACCCAGGGCCGTATCCGAGCTGACTTTTTCTGGCCAGGGATGGGACGAGACATAGATAATTTTGTCTGTTCCTGCAGTGTGTGCCAAAGTATCACCACTAATCAGGGACATGCCCTTCCCGTGCCATTTGTAACCACACCCGTAATCTCTGAGACAGTTGAGAGACAGGGTAGTGGTGAAGTGGGTGCAGACCTGACGTCTCGCCCATTGGCCCCACAGGACATATTATGTCCAGGGCCTGTACATACAAATTATGTACCGTAAGTTAAGGGGGAAGTTCGAGAGAGAACTCTGCAGAGGCGACTTGAGGCTATGGAAGACCCAAGTTTGCACAAGGATTCTCAACTTGCCGACCATAATCGTGTGCTATAATTAATGGCGACCTCGAATGTATGTCGTAACACTGACTGCTAGGCAGAGAGAGTAATTGCAACATGATAAAATTTTGTCTCATTGACATTTTTGATGCTCCACCTCAATTGGTTTTCCAGGTTCAGCAATGGGGGTAGCAGTTTTGCTGTGCGGGCCAGCTGATCGTCTGCCGCACGCTGCCGCCTCTTCTCTGCCTTCGTCGTCGCCATATTATTATTTACTGTGTCATTTTACACATAGGTACAGTTACACTACAACTGTCACACCTACACCGTGTATTACATACACCACGCTACACAACAATTAGTTGTCAGTGTAAATGTAGCGAATTTTCGCTCAGTTTGACCTGAGTACAGGATTTTCACCGTCGTCACGGAGTTTTTTCCCTCAAGCTTGCTTTTATTAACGTAAATACGAGGTTTTTTCGCTCACTGGCGACTGCGACTTTCTCCTGTAGCAGGATAGCACACACACCACAGTGTGAATCTTGTGTGAATGACTTAGAATGTATACATATATATATATATATATATATCCACAAATTTTTCCCATAAGGAAAAAATTTAATTTTGTAGGGGCGTAATGTCACGAATCAATTCGCGACATTTCCGTTTTGTGAGAAGCCACGAACTATTAGTGGAAAACTCACTGTGTATCGCTCAGCTAACCGTTTCTCCCTCCATTTCGGGGTATACTTTTCAAAACATTCGTCACCGTTTTCAAAAGTGACCGATTTAATGCACGTCACTAAGTGCTGTACTGAGCGATACTATTGTTTTTTTATTGTTCGCCCCTGCTCATTCGACCGTTAGAAAATGCGGCCGAGTGCTCCGCTTTTCTTTCCCACGACTTGGGCAGTCGAGTGTTTGCTGTGACGGAGAGAGGTCCTGTGCTACAGAAGTGAGAGTAGAGAGAGGTCAGCTAGTACCCAGACTCCGCTTGACACAGCTCCCAGACTCCCATCCTAGATTTGGGTGACACACAGCATTCATCGTCCGGTATTTCCTTTTGTATAATCCTAGTTTTAAGAGCTTAGTTAAGGTGTTTTTTCCTAGGCGTAAGTATTTAGCTTTTGTGTGAGTGAGTGAGTGCGTCTCATTAATTTGATTTGAATTGTAACGTTAAATTTATTTTTTTGTAATCAATAAATTTAACAGTTCTTTTTTTGAGCTTAATGTAAAGTAAAATCTTGCTTCATTTCTCCATAATTAAGCTTATTTCCACATAGCTCCTAGCTTGCATAAACGTTTTACTATTCATAACTGGTACTTAGACCAGTCTTGTTGTATTAACTTAAAATCCGTTGTGCCAGGAGTTAATGCATCAGCAAGAACCTGATGTTATTATTAGTAGTATTAGTTATTTATTGTCAGGGGTGAAGTAACTTTCTCCAGAGGCTAACAGTACAGTAATTCAGCAATTGTGAGTAATTAGTCTCTGCTGTGTACTGTTGAGAAAGTTTATAAATTCTCGTTCTTAGAGAATCTTAGCAAGTCAGCGTAAAGTAATCGTTGCTTGATGTAGCAAGACAATCATTGTCTCTGCTCTTCAATATTATTGAATATTATTATCAATTCAAATAACATTTAACCATATATTTTCAAAATTACCGGGATATTTTAAAAACCCCGTGACAATTGGCGACCTCATTCCAGGATATTAACTCCTAGCTCTAAAGCTATTCACGAGATAGTGATCACTCATTCATATTTAGGTATTTATCATTAAAGTTTATAGGCACAAGCTTACTGGTGTTTACCCTTAATTTAGCAAGTGAATTTTGCTTTATTAATCAATAGAATACTTAACTCTAGTTTATTCTTGGTAACGTCAGACGATTTTATTCGCTCCTGGGAAGTCGGCGTACCCATTGTGTTTATTATTGAGTCTTCCCAGTCATTTACATTTTTGATTTGTTCTTTGCCAGTTAACTAGATAAGACTGGTCACCACTAGCTTGTGTCTGTATTCTTTACTTGTGTTTATTAGTATTCGTCGCTAAGCAGTCAGTACTCAGTTTCGGTTTGCTTAATAAATTAGCGCTATGGCTACCACCATATTTTTACAGGAAGCCAAAGATATGGGTCTTTCGGACCCAACCGAAATTAAAGAGTATATACTCTCACGGCATAATCAGGAGCAGCAGCGCGAGAATGATGCCCGTGAAGAGCGTAAGATTCAGCGCGAATACGAGCGAGAACAGCGCGAACAACGTGAAAGAGAGCGTGCATATGAACAAGAGCAGCGTGAGAAAGAGCGCGAGTATGAGCGAGAACAGCGCGAATACGAGCGTGAACGACATGAACGAGAGCGACAACAGCGCGAACACGAGCTAGTACAAGACCGAGAACAGCGCGAATACGAGCGTGAACAACGAGACAAAGAACAAGAACATGAACTTGAAGTGCTGAAGCTCCAGCGAGATTCCTTGGCTTCAGACACGTCTGGTGCAGTTGGTCCAAGCTCCACGAGCGTTCTCCCTGCACATGTCCTGGCGACCCCACGCATCAAGCTTCCTTCATACAAGGAAAGCGAGCGAATCGAGCTGTACATAGCTCGTTTTGAGGACATGGCAGACATGTATCAACTGGATGAGGCAGCTAAGCGGCTTCAGTTTCTTAGCCTATTTGAGGGCCCTGCCCTCGATATTCTCCACAGAATTCGTGGAGACAATCTCACATATGAGATGATGAAAGCTGCACTCATTAAGGCGTATGGTCTCACAGTAGACGACGCCAAAGTTCAGTTCATGCGAGCTCGTCTCCAAGACAAGGAGACAGCTGTTCAGTTCCTTGATCGTCTCACAGCTTACTTAAATGAGTGGATGGAGAAAGATGAAACTCCTTCCACGCGTGAGGGGATAATTGACCTTATGCTGCGTACACAGCTAGAGAGGTCGTGGCCTGCTGAGCTCATAGCACAGCTTTAGATCTGCCAGGTGAAAGATGCCAGCCAAATGGCAGAGAAGGCTGACGCATTCTTTACTGCATACGGGTATCAAACTCGTAAGTAGCAAAACACCTGGAACAGAAAACCTGATAAATCTGGGAAACCGTCTCAGATTGAACCCCAGCAACAAGGCCATTCTCAGAATAATGGCCAAGGTCCAAAACCGCAGTGGAAGGACCAGGGGCAAAACACTCAGAAACCTGAGTGGAAGAGGTACAACAAGTACC
Organism: Coenobita brevimanus; assembly: GCF_032717465.1. Lineage (NCBI taxonomy): Eukaryota > Metazoa > Arthropoda > Malacostraca > Decapoda > Coenobitidae > Coenobita > Coenobita brevimanus. The sequence goes on along the minus strand of NC_137013.1, from coordinate 23,350,405 downwards.
CTAACCAGCAGCAGTATCAGCCACGCAACCGACCGATGGGACAAAGTTTTTCACCACCAGCTCAAAAGAGGCAGGAAGCGAATGCAGCCTTCATTCCTCAGCAGCAGCACGGTGGCCACGTCCCTACCAGTGTGGGTACTTCCCCACAGTTCACTAGTCCCACAGTGACAGTGAACCCCTCCACAGATGGCCAATGTTCCATCTTCCCAATATAATTGTCAAGGCACAATGTCCGCCGCATCAGTTCAGCAGCCTCAAGAGTGGCTAGCTGCTTCCTCCACAGGCCCCACCACAGGTGACAGTACCTTCCTTGTACAGCCAGGGTTTGTGGGAGGCATTCCTGTGAAGGTCCTGAGAGACAATGGCTCCTCAGGTTGCTCTGTTAAGCAGAGTTTAGTTCGGCCTGAGCAGTATACAGGTCGACAGATCCATGCAAATCTTATTGATGGATCAGTGAGATTGTTCCCTGAGGCATGTATCCAGGTGGCATCTCCATTTTATACTGGTATGACACTTGCAGTTGTCATGCCAGAACCCTTATTTGAACTCATCATTGGAAATATTAATGGAGTCAAGGATAGTTGCTCCGATGATGACGCTACTCAGACTTCGGCTGCTGCGGTAACACGAGCCATGGCTGAGGCTCCAGACTGTGTCACCCCAGTGATCATTGAATCGCCGCAAGATCTGATGTGTAGTCAACTTGTTGTACAAGAACAACATTCTGACCCGACACTTGCTACCGTGCGGAACAAACAAAAGGGTCGAGTGATAAAGTATTCACAGGGAGGTCGAGCCAAGTTCCTTTGCAAACAAGGACGGCTCTACCGTGAGTCACGAACACCCGAGGGCGAGGTTCGACTGCAGTTTGTCGTTCCTGCCAAGTACCGCCTAGCAGTGTTACAATGGGGTCATTGTTCAGCCTCTGGAGGTCACATGGGCAAAAGGAAGACCCAGGGCCGTATCCGAGCTGACTTTTTCTGGCCAGGGATGGGACGAGACATAGATAATTTTGTCCGTTCCTGCAGTGTGTGCCAAAGTATCACCACTAATCAGGGACATGCCCTTCCTGTGCCATTTGTAACCACACCCGTAATCTCTGAGACAGTTGAGAGACAGGGTAGTGGTGAAGTGGGTGCAGACCTGACGTCTCGCCCATTGGCCCCACAGGACACATTATGTCCAGGGCCTGTACATACATATTATGTACTGTAAGTTAAGGGAAGTTCGAGAGAGAACCCTGCAGAGGCGACTCGAGGCTATGGAAGACCCAAGTTTGCACAAGGATTCTCAGCTTCCCGATACTAATATAAGTATTGTATTGTAGGTTAAGGGGGAAGTGAGAACTCCGCAGAGGCGACTTGAGGCTATGGAAGACCCAAGTTTGCACAAGGATTCTCAACTTGCCGACCATAATCGTGTGCTATAATTAATGGCGACCTCGAATGTACGTCGTAGCACTGACTGCCAGGCAGAGAGAGTAATTGTAACATGATAAAATTTTGTCTCATTGACATTTTTGATGCTCCACCTCAATTGGTTTTGCAGGTTCAGCAATGGGGGTAGCAGTTTTGCTGTGCGGGCCAGCTGATCGTCTGCCGCACGCTGCCGCCTCTTCTCTGCCTTCGTCGTCGCCATATTATTATTTACTGTGTCATTTTACACATAGGTACAGTTACACTACAACTGTCACACCTACACCGTGTATTACATACACCACGCTACACAACAATTAGTTATCAGTGTAAATGTAGCGAATTTTCGCTCAGTTTGACCTGAGTACAGGATTTTCACCGTCGTCACGGAGTTTTTTCCCTCAAGCTTGCTTTTATTAACGTAAATACGAGGTTTTTTCGCTCACTGGCGACTGCGACTTTCTCCTGTAGCAGGATAGCACACACACCACAGTGTGAATCTTGTGTGAATGACTTAGAATGTATACATATATATATATATATCCACAAATTTTTCCCATAAGGAAAAAATTTAATTTTGTATGGGCGTAATGTCACGAATCAATTCGCGACATTTCCGTTTTGTGAGAAGCCACGAACTATTAGTGGAAATCTCACTGTGTATCGCTCAGCTAACCGTTTCTCCCTCCATTTTGGGGTATACTTTTCAAAACATTCGTCACCGTTTTCAAAAGTGACCGATTTAATGCACGTCACTAAGTGCTGTACTGAGCGATACTATTGTTTTTTTATTGTTCGCCCCTGCTCATTCGACCGTTAGAAAATGCGGCCGAGTGCTCCGCTTTTCTTTCCCACGACTTGGGCAGTCGAGTGTTTCTGTGACGGAGAGAGGTCCTGTGCTACAGAAGTGAGAGTAGAGAGAGGTCAGCTAGTACCCAGACTCCGCTTGACACAGCTCCCAGACTCCCATCCTAGATTTGGGTGATACACAGCATTCATCGTCCGGTATTTCCTTTTGTATAATCCTAGTTTTAAGAGCTTAGTTAAGGTGTTTTTTCCTAGGCGTAAGTATTTAGCTTTTGTGTGAGTGAGTGAGTGCGTCTCATTAATTTGATTTGAATTGTAACGTTAAATTTATTTTTTTGTAATCAATAAATTTAACAGTTCTTTTGAGCTTAATGTAAAGTAAAATCTTGTTTCATTTCTCCATAATTAAGCTTATTTCCACATAGCTCCTAGCTTGCATAAACGTTTTACTATTCATAACTGGTACTTAGACCAGTCTTGTTGTATTAACTTAAAATCCGTTGTGCCAGGAGTTAATGCATCAGCAAGAACCTGATGTTATTATTAGTAGTATTAGTTATTTATTGTCAGGGGTGAAGTAACTTTCTCCAGAGGCTAACAGTACAGTAATTCAGCAATTGTGAGTAATTAGTCTCTGCTGTGTACTGTTGAGAAAGTTTATAAATTCTCGTTCTTAGAGAATCTTAGCAAGTCAGCGTAAAGTAATCGTTGCTTGATGTAGCAAGACAATCATTGTCTCTGCTTTTCAATATTATTGAATATTATTATCAATTCAAATAACATTTAACCATATATTTTCAAAATTACCGGGATATTTTAAAAACCCCGTGACAATTGGCGACCTCATTCCAGGATATTAACTCCTAGCTCTAAAGCTATTCACGAGATAGTGATCACTCATTCATATTTAGGTATTTATCATTAAAGTTTATAGGCACAAGCTTACTGGTGTTTACCCTTAATTTAGCAAGTGAATTTTGCTTTATTAATCAATAGAATACTTAACTCTAGTTTATTCTTGGTAACGTCAGGCGATTTTATTCGCTCCTGGGAAGTCGTAAGTACCCATTGTGTTTATTATTGAGTCTTCCCAGTCATTTACATTTTTGATTTATTCTTTGCCAGTTAACTAGATAAGACTGGTCACCACTAGCTTGTGTCTGTATTCTTTACTTGTGTTTATTAGTATTCGTCGCTAAGCAGTCAGTACTCAGTTTCGGTTTGCTTAATAAATTAGCGCTATAGCTACCACCATATTTTTACAGGAAGCCAAAGATATGGGTCTTTCGGACCCAACCGAAATTAAAGAGTATATACTCTCACGGCATAATCAGGAGCAGCAGCGCGAGAATGATGCCCGTGAAGAGCGTAAGATTCAGCGCGAATACGAGCGAGAACAGCGCGAACAACGTGAAAGAGAGCGTGCATATGAACAAGAGCAGCGTGAGAAAGAGCGCGAGTATGAGCGAGAACAGCGCGAATACGAGCGTGAACGACATGAACGAGAGCGACAACAGCGCGAACACGAGCTAGTACAAGAACGAGAACAGCGCGAATACGAGCGTGAACAACGAGACAAAGAACAAGAACATGAACTTGAAGTGCTGAAGCTCCAGCGAGATTCCTTGGCTTCAGACACGTCTGGTGCAGTTGGTCCAAGCTCCACGAGCGTTCTCCCTGCACATGTCCTAGCGACCCCACGCATCAAGCTTCCTTCATACAAGGAAAGCGAGCGAATCGAGCCGTACATAGCTATTTTTGAGGACATGGCAGACATGTATCAACTGGATGAGGCAGCTAAGCGGCTTCAGTTTCTTAGCCTATTTGAGGGCCCTGCCCTCGATATTCTCCACAGAATTCGTGGAGACAATCTCACATATGAGATGATGAAAGCTGCACTCATTAAGGCGTATGGTCTCACAGTAGACGACGCCAAATTTCAGTTCATGCGAGCTCGTCTCCAAGACAAGGAGACAGCTGTTCAGTTCCTTGATCGTCTCACAGCTTACTTAAATGAGTGGATGGAGAAAGATGAAACTCCTTCCACGCGTGAGGGGATAATTGACCTTATGCTGCGTACACAGCTAGAGAGGTCGTGGCCTGCTGAGCTCATAGCACAGCTTAAGATCTGCCAGGTGAAAGATGCCAGCCAAATGGCAGAGAAGGCTGACGCATTCTTTACTGCATACGGGTATCAAACTCGTAAGCAGCAAAACACCTGGAACAGAAAACCTGATAAATCTGGGAAACCGTCTCAGATTGAACCCCAGCAACAAGGCCATTCTCAGAATAATGGCCAAGGTCCAAAACCGCAGTGGAAGGACCAGGGGCAAAACACTCAGAAACCTGAGTGGAAGAGGTACAACAAGTACCCTAACCAGCAGCAGTATCAGCCACGCGACCGACCGATGGGACAAAGTTTTTCACCACCAGCTCAAAAGAGGCAGGAAGCGAATGCAGCCTTCATTCCTCAGCAGCAGCACGGTGGCCACGTCCCTACCAGTGTGGGTACTTCCCCACAGTTCACTAGTCCCACAGTGACAGTGAACCCCCCTCCACAGATGGCCAATGTTCCATCTTCCCAATATAATTGTCAAGGCACAATGTTCGCCGTATCAGTTCAGCAGCCTCAAGAGTGGCTAGCTGCTTCCTCCACAGGCCCCACCACAGGTGACAGTACCTTCCTTGTACAGCCAGGGTTTGTGGGAGGCATTCCTGTGAAGGTCCTGAGAGACAATGGCTCCTCAGGTTGCTCTGTTAAGAAGAGTTTAGTTCGGCCTGAGCAGTATACAGGTCGACAGATCCATGCAAATCTTATTGATGGATCAGTGAGATTGTTCCCTGAGGCATGTATCCAGGTGGCATCTCCATTTTATACTGGTATGACACTTGCAGTTGTCATGCCAGAACCCTTATTTGAACTCATCATTGGAAATATTAATGGAGTCAAGGATAGTTGCTCCGATGATGACACTACTCAGACTTCGGCTGCTGCAGTAACACGAGCCATGGCTGAGGCTCCAGACTGTGTCACCCCAGTGATCATTGAATCGCCGCAAGATCTGATGTGTAGTCAACTTGTTGTACAAGAACAACATTCTGACCCGACACTTGCTACCGTGTGGAACAAACAAAAGGGTCGAGTGATAAAGCATTCACAGGGAGGTCGAGCCAAGTTCCTTTGCAAACAAGGACGGCTCTACCGTGAGTCACGAACACCCGAGGGCGAGGTTCGACTGCAGTTTGTCGTTCCCGCCAAGTACCGCCTAGCAGTGTTACAATGGGGTCATTGTTCAGCCTCTGGAGGTCACATGGGCAAAAGGAAGACCCAGGGCCGTATCCGAGCTGACTTTTCTGGCCAGGGATGGGACGAGACATAGATAATTTTGTCCGTTCCTGCAGTGTGTGCCAAAGTATCACCACTAATCAGGGACATGCCCTTCCTGTGCCATTTGTAACCACACCCGTAATCTCTGAGACAGTTGAGAGACAGGGTAGTGGTGAAGTGGGTGCAGACCCTGACGTCTCGCCCATTGGCCCCACAGGACACATTATGTCCAGGGCCTGTACATACATATTATGTACCGTAAGTTAAGGGGGAAGTTCGAGAGAGAACTCTGCAGAGGCGACTTGAGGCTATGGAAGACCCAAGTTTGCACAAGGATTCTCAGCTTCCGATACTAATATAAGTATTGTATTGTAGGTTAAGGGGGAAGTGAGAACTCCGCAGAGGCGACTTGAGGCTATGGAAGACCCAAGTTTGCACAAGGATTCTCAACTTGCCGACCATAATCGTGTGCTATAATTAATGGCGACCTCGAATGTACGTCGTAGCACTGACTGCTAGGCAGAGAGAGTAATTGTAACATGATAAAATTTTGTCTCATTGACATTTTTGATGCTCCACCTCAATTGGTTTTGCAGGTTCAGCAATGGGGGTAGCAGTTTTGCTGTGCGGGCCAGCTGATCGTCTGCCGCACGCTGCCGCCTCTTCTCTGCCTTCGTCGTCGCCATATTATTATTTACTGTGTCATTTTACACATAGGTACAGTTACACTACAACTGTCACACCTACACCGTGTATTACATACACCACGCTACACAACAATTAGTTATCAGTGTAAATGTAGCGAATTTTCGCTCAGTTTGACCTGAGTACAGGATTTTCACCGTCGTCACGGAGTTTTTTCCCTCAAGCTTGCTTTTATTAACGTAAATACGAGGTCTTTTCGCTCACTGGCGACTGCGACTTTCTCCTGTAGCAGGATAGCACACACACCACAGTGTGAATCTTGTGTGAATGACTTAGAATGTATACATATATATATATATCCACAAATTTTTCCCATAAGGAAAAAATTTAATTTTAGGGGCGTAATGTCACGAATCAATTCGCGACATTTCCGTTTTGTGAGAAGCCACGAACTATTAGTGGAAAACTCACTGTGTATCGCTCAGCTAACCGTTTCTCCCTCCATTTTGGGGTATACTTTTCAAAACATTCGTCACCGTTTTCAAAAGTGACCGATTTAATGCACGTCACTAAGTGCTGTACTGAGCGATACTATTGTTTTTTTATTGTTCGCCCCTGCTCATTCGACCGTTAGAAAATGCGGCCGAGTGCTCCGCTTTTCTTTCCCACGACTTGGGCAGTCGAGTGTTTCTGTGACGGAGAGAGGTCCTGTGCTACAGAAGTGAGAGTAGAGAGAGGTCAGCTAGTACCCAGACTCCGCTTGACACAGCTCCCAGACTCCCATCCTAGATTTGGGTGATACACAGCATTCATCGTCCGGTATTTCCTTTTGTATAATCCTAGTTTTAAGAGCTTAGTTAAGGTGTTTTTTCCTAGGCGTAAGTATTTAGCTTTTGTGTGAGTGAGTGAGTGCGTCTCATTAATTTGATTTGAATTGTAACGTTAAATTTATTTTTTTGTAATCAATAAATTTAACAGTTCTTTTGAGCTTAATGTAAAGTAAAATCTTGTTTCATTTCTCCATAATTAAGCTTATTTCCACATAGCTCCTAGCTTGCATAAACGTTTTACTATTCATAACTGGTACTTAGACCAGTCTTGTTGTATTAACTTAAAATCCGTTGTGCCAGGAGTTAATGCATCAGCAAGAACCTGATGTTATTATTATTAGTATTAGTTATTTATTGTCAGGGGTGAAGTAACTTTCTCCAGAGGCTAACAGTACAGTAATTCAGCAATTGTGAGTAATTAGTCTCTGCTGTGTACTGTTGAGAAAGTTTATAAATTCTCGTTCTTAGAGAATCTTAGCAAGTCAGCGTGAAAGTAATCGTTGCTTGATGTAGCAAGACAATCATTGTCTCTGCTTTTCAATATTATTGAATATTATTATCAATTCAAATAACATTTAACCATATATTTTCAAAATTACCGGGATATTTTAAAAACCCCGTGACAATTGGCGACCTCATTCCAGGATATTAACTCCTAGCTCTAAAGCTATTCACGAGATAGTGATCACTCATTCATATTTAGGTATTTATCATTAAAGTTTATAGGCACAAGCTTACTGGTGTTTACCCTTAATTTAGCAAGTGAATTTTGCTTTATTAATCAATAGAATACTTAACTCTAGTTTATTCTTGGTAACGTCAGGCGATTTTATTCGCTCCTGGGAAGTCGGCGTACCCATTGTGTTTATTATTGAGTCTTCCCAGTCATTTACATTTTTGATTTATTCTTTGCCAGTTAACTAGATAAGACTGGTCACCACTAGCTTGTGTCTGTATTCTTTACTTGTGTTTATTAGTATTCGTCGCTAAGCAGTCAGTACTCAGTTTCGGTTTGCTTAATAAATTAGCGCTATAGCTACCACCATATTTTTACAGGAAGCCAAAGATATGGGTCTTTCGGACCCAACCGAAATTAAAGAGTATATACTCTCACGGCATAATCAGGAACAGCGTGAGAAAGATTCAGCGCGAATACGAGCGAGAACAGCGCGAACAACGTGAAAGAGAGCGTGCATATGAACAAGAGCAGCGTGAGAAAGAGCGCGAGTATGAGCGAGAACAGCGCGAATACGAGCGTGAACGACATGAACGAGAGCGACAACAGCGCGAACACGAGCTAGTACAAGAACGAGAACAGCGCGAATACGAGCGTGAACAACGAGACAAAGAACAAGAACATGAACTTGAAGTGCTGAAGCTCCAGCGAGATTCCTTGGCTTCAGACACGTCTGGTGCAGTTGGTCCAAGCTCCACGAGCGTTCTCCCTGCACATGTCCTAGCGACCCCACGCATCAAGCTTCCTTCATACAAGGAAAGCGAGCGAATCGAGCCGTACATAGCTATTTTTGAGGACATGGCAGACATGTATCAACTGGATGAGGCAGCTAAGCGGCTTCAGTTTCTTAGCCTATTTGAGGGCCCTGCCCTCGATATTCTCCACAGAATTCGTGGAGACAATCTCACATATGAGATGATGAAAGCTGCACTCATTAAGGCGTATGGTCTCACAGTAGACGACGCCAAATTTCAGTTCATGCGAGCTCGTCTCCAAGACAAGGAGACAGCTGTTCAGTTCCTTGATCGTCTCACAGCTTACTTAAATGAGTGGATGGAGAAAGATGAAACTCCTTCCACGCGTGAGGGGATAATTGACCTTATGCTGCGTACACAGCTAGAGAGGTCGTGGCCTGCTGAGCTCATAGCACAGCTTAAGATCTGCCAGGTGAAAGATGCCAGCCAAATGGCAGAGAAGGCTGACGCATTCTTTACTGCATACGGGTATCAAACTCGTAAGCAGCAAAACACCTGGAACAGAAAACCTGATAAATCTGGGAAACCGTCTCAGATTGAACCCCAGCAACAAGGCCATTCTCAGAATAATGGCCAAGGTCCAAAACTGCAGTGGAAGGACCAGGGGCAAAACACTCAGAAACCTGAGTGGAAGAGGTACAACAAGTACCCTAACCAGCAGCAGTATCAGCCACGCGACCGACCGATGGGACAAAGTTTTTCACCACCAGCTCAAAGAGGCAGGAAGCGAATGCAGCCTTCATTCCTCAGCAGCAGCACGGTGGCCACGTCCCTACCAGTGTGGGTACTTCCCCACAGTTCACTAGTCCCACAGTGACAGTGAACCCCCCTCCACAGATGGCCAATGTTCCATCTTCCCAATATAATTGTCAAGGCACAATGTTCGCCGCATCAGTTCAGCAGCCTCAAGAGTGGCTAGCTGCTTCCTCCACAGGCCCCACCACAGGTGACAGTACCTTCCTTGTACAGCCAGGGTTTGTGGGAGGCATTCCTGTGAAGGTCCTGAGAGACAATGGCTCCTCAGGTTGCTCTGTTAAGAAGAGTTTAGTTCGGCCTGAGCAGTATACAGGTCGACAGATCCATGCAAATCTTATTGATGGATCAGTGAGATTGTTCCCTGAGGCATGTATCCAGGTGGCATCTCCATTTTATACTGGTATGACACTTGCAGTTGTCATGCCAGAACCCTTATTTGAACTCATCATTGGAAATATTAATGGAGTCAAGGATAGTTGCTCCGATGATGACGCTACTCAGACTTCGGCTGCTGCAGTAACACGAGCCATGGCTGAGGCTCCAGACTGTGTCACCCCAGTGATCATTGAATCGCCGCAAGATCTGATGTGTAGTCAACTTGTTGTACAAGAACAACATTCTGACCCGACACTTGCTACCGTGTGGAACAAACAAAAGGGTCGAGTGATAAAGTATTCACAGGGAGGTCGAGCCAAGTTCCTTTGCAAACAAGGACGGCTCTACCGTGAGTCACGAACACCCGAGGGCGAGGTTCGACTGCAGTTTGTCGTTCCCGCCAAGTACCGCCTAGCAGTGTTACAACGGGGTCATTGTTCAGCCTCTGGAGGTCACATGGGCAAAAGGAAGACCCAGGGCCGTATCCGAGCTGACTTTTTCTGGCCAGGGATGGGACGAGACATAGATAATATTGTCCGTTCCTGCAGTGTGTGCCAAAGTATCACCACTAATCAGGGACATGCCCTTCCTGTGCCATTTGTAACCACACCCGTAATCTCTGAGACAGTTGAGAGACAGGGTAGTGGTGAAGTGGGTGCAGACCTGACGTCTCGCCCATTGGCCCCACAGGACACATTATGTCCAGGGCCTGTACATACATATTATGTACCGTAAGTTAAGGGGGAAGTTCGAGAGAGAACTCTGCAGAGGCGACTTGAGGCTATGGAAGACCCAAGTTTGCACAAGGATTCTCAGCTTCCCGATACTAATATAAGTATTGTATTGTAGGTTAAGGGGGAAGTGAGAACTCCGCAGAGGCGACTTGAGGCTATGGAAGACCCAAGTTTGCACAAGGATTCTCAACTTGCCGACCATAATCGTGTGCTATAATTAATGGCGACCTCGAATGTACGTCGTAGCACTGACTGCTAGGCAGAGAGAGTAATTGTAACATGATAAAATTTTGTCTCATTGACATTTTTGATGCTCCACCTCAATTGGTTTTGCAGGTTCAGCAATGGGGGTAGCAGTTTTGCTGTGCGGGCCAGCTGATCGTCTGCCGCACGCTGCCGCCTCTTCTCTGCCTTCGTCGTCGCCATATTATTATTTACTGTGTCATTTTACACATAGGTACAGTTACACTACAACTGTCACACCTACACCGTGTATTACATACACCACGCTACACAACAATTAGTTGTCAGTGTAAATGTAGCGAATTTTCGCTCAGTTTGACCTGAGTACAGGATTTTCACCGTCGTCACGGAGTTTTTTCCCTCAAGCTTGCTTTTATTAACGTAAATACGAGGTTTTTCGCTCACTGGCGACTGCGACTTTCTCCTGTAGCAGGATAGCACACACACCACAGTGTGAATCTTGTGTGAATGACTTAGAATGTATACATATATATATATATCCACAAATTTTTCCCATAAGGAAAAAATTTAATTTTGTAGGGGCGTAATGTCACGAATCAATTCGCGACATTTCCGTTTTGTGAGAAGCCACGAACTATTAGTGGAAAACTCACTGTGTATCGCTTCAGCTAACCGTTTCTCCCTCCATTTTGGGGTATACTTTTCAAAACATTCGTCACCGTTTTCAAAAGTGACCGATTTAATGCACGTCACTAAGTGCTGTACTGAGCGATACTATTGTTTTTTTATTGTTCGCCCCTGCTCATTCGACCGTTAGAAAATGCGGCCGAGTGCTCCGCTTTTCTTTCCCACGACTTGGGCAGTCGAGTGTTTCTGTGACGGAGAGAGGTCCTGTGCTACAGAAGTGAGAGTAGAGAGAGGTCAGCTAGTACCCAGACTCCGCTTGACACAGCTCCCAGACTCCCATCCTAGATTTGGGTGATACACAGCATTCATCGTCCGGTATTTCCTTTTGTATAATCCTAGTTTTAAGAGCTTAGTTAAGGTGTTTTTTCCTAGGCGTAAGTATTTAGCTTTTGTGTGAGTGAGTGAGTGCGTCTCATTAATTTGATTTGAATTGTAACGTTAAATTAATTTTTTTGTAATCAATAAATTTAACAGTTCTTTTTTTGAGCTTAATGTAAAGTAAAATCTTGTTTCATTTCTCCATAATTAAGCTTATTTCCACATAGCTCCTAGCTTGCATAAACGTTTTACTATTCATAACTGGTACTTAGACCAGTCTTGTTGTATTAACTTAAAATCCGTTGTGCCAGGAGTTAATGCATCAGCAAGAACCTGATGTTATTATTATTAGTATTAGTTATTTATTGTCAGGGGTGAAGTAACTTTCTCCAGAGGCTAACAGTACAGTAATTCAGCAATTGTGAGTAATTAGTCTCTGCTGTGTACTGTTGAGAAAGTTTATAAATTCTCGTTCTTAGAGAATCTTAGCAAGTCAGTAAAGTAATCGTTGCTTGATGTAGCAAGACAATCATTGTCTCTGCTTTTCAATATTATTGAATATTATTATCAATTCAAATAACATTTAACCATATATTTTCAAAATTACCGGGATATTTTAAAAACCCCGTGACAATTGGCGACCTCATTCCAGGATATTAACTCCTAGCTCTAAAGCTATTCACGAGATAGTGATCACTCATTCATATTTAGGTATTTATCATTAAAGTTTATAGGCACAAGCTTACTGGTGTTTACCCTTAATTTAGCAAGTGAATTTTGCTTTATTAATCAATAGAATACTTAACTCTAGTTTATTCTTGGTAACGTCAGGCGATTTTATTCGCTCCTGGGAAGTCTGGCGTACCCATTGTGTTTATTATTGAGTCTTCCCAGTCATTTACATTTTTGATTTTATTCTTTGCCAGTTAACTAGATACAGACTGGTGTCACCACTAACTTTTGCACTCTGTCATTTTACATGCGTTTAATTAGTATTCGTCGCTAAGTAATGATGGTATCAGTTCGGTTTAGCTTAATAAATTTAGCGCTATAAGCTACCACTGCTACATTACAGGATGAGCCAAAGATATGGGTCTTTCGGACCCAACCGAAATTAAAGAGTATACTGTCTCACGGCATAATCAGGAGCATGCAGCGCGAGAATGATGCCCGTGAAGAGCGTAAGATTCAGCGCGAATACGAGCGAGAAATAGCAAGCGAACAACGTGAAAGAGGAAGCGTGCATATGAACTAAGATGCAGCGTGAAGAAAGAGCGCGGCAGTATGAGCGGAGAACAGCGCGAAGAATACTTGAGCGTGAACGACATGAACGAGAGCGACAACGAAAGCGCGAATAGCGAGCTAGTATCAAGAACGAGAACAGCGCGAATACGAGCGTGAACAACGAGACAAAGAACAAGAACATGAACTTGAAGTGCTGAAGCTCCAGCGAGATTCCTTTGGCTTCAGACACGTCTGGTGCAGTTGGTCCAAGCTCCACTGAATAAGCGTTCTCCTGCACATGTCCTAGCGACTCCACGCATCAACTGCTTTCCTTCATACAAGGAAAGCGACCCAGTCGGGAAGTCGTACATAGCTATTTTTGAGGACATGGCAGACAGGTGTATCAACTGGATGAAGGCAGCTTAAGCGGCTTCAGTTTCTTAGCCCTATTTGAGGGCCCTGCCCTCGATATTCTCCACAGAATTCGTGGAGACAATCTCACATATGAGATGATGAAAGCTGCACTCATTAAGGCGTATGGTCTCACAGTAGACGACGCCAAATTTCAGTTCATCGAGCTCGTCTCCAAGACAAGGAGACAGCTGTTCAGTTCCTTGATCGTCTCTACAGCTTACTTAAATGAGTGGATGGAGAAAGATGAAACTCCTTCCAACGCGTGAGGGGATAATTGACCTTATGCTGCGTACACAGCTAGAGAGGTCGTGGCCTGCTGAGCTCATAGCACAGCTTAAGGATCTGCCAGGTGAAAGATGCCAGCCAAATGGCAGAAGAGAGGCTGACGCATTCTTTTACTGCATAACGGGTATCAAACCTCGTAAGCAGCAAAACACCTGGAACAGAAAACCTGATAAATCTGGAAAATCCAAGTCTCAGATTGAACCCCAACAAGCAAGGCCATTCTCAGAATAATGGCCAAGGTCCAAAACTGGCAGTGGAAGGACCAGGGGCAAAACACTCCAGAAACCTGAGTGGAAGAGGTACAACAAGTACCCTAACCAGCAGCAGTATCAGCTAATACGCGACCTGACCGATGGGACAAAGTTTTTCATCACCAAGCTCAAAAGAGGCAGGAAGCGAATGCAGCCTTCATTCCTCAGCAGCAGCACGGTGTACGTCCCTACCAGTGTGGGTACTTCCCCACAGTTCACTAGTCCCACAGTGACAGTGAACCCCCTCCACAGATGGCCAATGTTCCATCTTCCCAATATAAATTGTCAAGGCACAATAAGTTCGCTGTGGCATCAGTTCAGCAGCCTTCAAGAGTGGCTAGCTGCTTCTCCACAGGCCCCACCACAGGTGACAGTACCTTTCCTTGTACAGCCAGGGTTTGTGGGGAGGCATTCCTGTGAAGGTCCTGAGAGACAATGGCTCCTCAGGTTGCTCTGTTAAGAAGAGTTTAGTTCGGCCTGATGCAGGATACAGGTCCGACAGATCCATGTGCAAATCTTATTGATGGATCAGTGAGATTGTTCCCTGAGGCATGTATCCAGGTGGCATCTCCATTTTATACTGGTATGACACTTGCAGTTGTCATGCCAGAACCCTTATTTGAACTCATCATTGGAAATATTAATGGAGTCAAGGATAGTTGCTCCGATGATGACGCTACTCAGACTTCGGCTGCTGCAGTAACACGAGCCAATGGCTGAGGCTCCAGACTGTGTCACCCCAGCGATCATTTGAATCGCCGCCAAGATCTGATGTGTAGCTTCAACTTGTTGTACAGAGATAACAACATTCTGACCCGACACTTGCTACCGTGGTGGCAACAAACAAAGTGGTCGAGTGATAAAGTATTCACAGGGAGGTCGAGCCAAGTTCCTTTGCAAACAAGGACGGCTCTACCGTGAGTCACGAACACCCGAGGGCGAGGTTCGGATCTGCAGTTTGTCGTTCCCGCCAAGTACCGCCTCAGCAGTGTTACTAATGGGGGTCATTGTTCAGCCTCTGGAGGTCACATGGGCAAAAGGAAGACCCAGGGCCGTATCCGAGCTGACTTTTTCTGGCCAGGGATGGGACGAGACATAGATAATTTTGTCCGTTCCTGTGCAGTGTGTGCCAAAGTTATCACCACTAATCAGGGACATGCCCTTTCCCTGTGCCATTTGTAACCCACACCCGTAATCTCTGAGACAGTTGAGAGACAGGGTGAGTGGTGAAGTGGGTGCAGACCTGACGTCTCGCCCGTTGGCCTCACAGGACACATTATGTCCAGGGCCTGTACATACATATTATGTACCGTAAGTTAAGGGGGAAGTTCGAGAGAGAACTCTGCAGAGGCGACCTTGAGGCTATGGAAGACCCAAGTTTGCACAAGGATTCTCAGCTTCCCGATACTAATATAAGTATGTGTATTGTAGGTTAAGGGGGAAGTGAGAACTCCATGCAGAGGCGACTTGAGGCTATGGAAGACCCAAGTTTGCACAAGGATTCTCAACTTGCCGACCATAATCGTGTGCTATAATTAATGGCGACCCTCGAATGTGCATCGTAGCACTGACTGCTAGGCAGAGAGAGTAATTGTAACATGATAAAATTTTGTCTCATTGACATTTTAGCGATGCTCCACCTCAATTGGTTTTGCAGGTTCAGCAATGGGGGGTAGCAGTTTTGCTGTGCGGGCCAGCTGATCTGTCTGCCGCACGCTGTCCGCCTCTTCTCTGCCTTCGTCGTCGCCATAGGCTTATTATTTACTGTGTCATTTTACACATAGGTACAGTTATGCACTCACAACTGTCACACCTACACCGTGTATTACATACACCACGCTACACAACAATTAGTTGTCCAGTGTAAATAGTAGCGAATTTTCGCTCAGTTTGACCTGAGTACAGGATTTTCACCGTCGTCAACGGAGTTTTTTCCCTCAAGCTTGCTTTTTTTATTAACGTAAATAACGAGGTTTTCTCGCGTCACTGGCAGACTCCTGCCACTTTCTCCTGCAGCAGGATAAAGCACACACACCACAGTGTGAATTCCTTGTGTGAATGACTTTAGAATGTATACATATATATATATATCCACAAATTTTTCCCATAAGGGAAAAAATTTAATTTTGTAGGGCGTAATGCTCACTTAATCAATTCATGACATTTCCTGTTTCCTTGTGAGAAGCCACGAACTATTAGTGGAACAAACTCACTGTGTATCGCTCAGCTAACCGTTTCTCCCTCCATTTTGGGGGGCACTTTTCAAAACATTCGTCACCGTTTTCAAAAGTGACCGATTTAATGCACGTTTCACTAAGTGCTGCAAACTGAGCGATACTATTGTTTTTTTATTGTTCGCCCCTGCTCATTCGGACCCGTTGAAAATCATTGCGGCCGTAGTGCTCCGCTTTTCTTTCCCACGACTTGAGCAGTCGAGTGTTTCTGCTGACGGAGAGAGGTCCTGTGCTACAGAAGTGAGAGTAGAGAGAGAGGTCAGCTAGTACCAGACTCCGCTTGGACACAGCTCCCAGACTCCCATCCTAGATTTGGGTGATACACCAAAGCATCTCATGTCCATATTTCTTTGTATAATCCTAGTTTTAAGAGCTTTTAGTTAAGGTGTTTTTTCCTGAAAGGCGTAAGTATTTAGCTTTTTGTGTGAGGCATGAGTGTAGGTGCGTCTCATTAATTTGATTTGAATTGTAACGTTAAATTTATTTTTTGTAATCAATAAATTTAACAGTTCTTTGATTGAGCTTAATGTAAAGTAAAATCTTGTTTCATTTCTCCATAATTAAGCTTATTTCCACATAGCTCCTAGCTTGCATAAACGTTTTTACTATTCATAGCAACTGGTACTTAGACCAGTCTTGTTGTATTAACTTTGTAAATCCGTTGTGCCAGGAGTTAATGCACTTCAGCAAGAACTCTGATGTTATTATTATTAGTATTAGTTATTTATATGTCAGGGGTGAAGTAACTTTCTCCAGAGGCTAACAGTACAGTGAATTCCATGCAATTGTGAGTAATTAGTCTTCTGCTGTGTACTGTTGAGAAAGTTTATAAATTCTCGTTCTTAGAGAATCTTAGCAAGTCAGCTTAAAGTAATCAAGTTGCTTGATGTAGCAAGACAATCATTGTCTCCTGCTTTTCAATATTATTGAATATTATTATCAATTCAAATAACATTTAACCATATATTTTCAAAATTACCGGGATATTTTAAAATCGTGACAATTATGACCTCATTCCAGGATAATTAACTCCTAAACTTAAGCTATTCACGAGATAGTGATCACTCATTCCCATATTATCAGGTATTTACTCGTTAAAGTTTATAGGCACAAGCTTACTGGTGTTTACCCTTAATTTAGCAAGTGAATTTTGCTTTATTAATCAATAGAATACTTAACCTCTAGTTTATTCTTGGTAATGTCAGGCGATTTTATTCATGCTCCTTGGGAAGTCGGCGTACTGTATTGTGTTTATTATTGAGTCTTCCCAGTCGTTTACATTTTTGATTTTATTCTTTGCCAGTTAATTAGATAAGACTGGTCACCACTAGCTTGTGTCTGTATTCTTTACTTGCTAGAATATTAGTATTCGTCGCTAAGCAGTCAGTACTCAGTTTCGGTTTGGCTTAATAAATTAGCGCTATAGCTACCACCATATTTTTACAGGAAGCCAAAGATATGGGTCTTTCGGACCCAACCGAAATTAAAGAGTATATACTCTAACATGGCATAATCAGTGAGCAGCAAAGCGCGAGGAATGATGCCCGTGAAGAGCGGCAGATTCAAGCGCGAATACGAGCGAGAAATAGCTGCCAACAACGTGAAAAGAGGAAGTTGCGTGCATATGAACAAGAGCAGCTGCGTGAGAAAGAGCAAGCGAGGTATGAAAGCTGAGAACAGCGTGAAAATACGAAAGTGAACGTGACATGAACGAGAGCGACAACAGCGCGAACACGAGCTAGTACAAGAACGAGAACAGCGCGAATACGAGCGTGAACAACGAGACAAAGAACAAGAACATGAACTTCTGAAGTGCTGAAGCTCCAGCCAGAGATTCCTTGGCTTCAGACACGTCTGGTGCAGTTGGTCCAAGCTCCACGAGCGTTCTCCCT